>NC_051185.1:65763820-65931320 GCF_013339695.2 Rhipicephalus sanguineus | reverse complement strand
TGTTGATATATATATATATATATATATATATATATATATGTGTGTGTGTGTGTGTGTGTGTGTGTGTGTGTGTGTGTGTGTGTGTGTGTGTGTGTGTGTGTGTGTGTGTGTGTGTGACAGCAGTACGTTTTTAGTGCGACAACTCGGCTCATACTTGACGGATATGAAAAAGTCTTTTCGGCAGGAAGCTCTTAAGGCAACAGTGTGCAATAATGTATAAGGTCACCCTACGATAACTTCCAAAGGCATTGCGTATACGCTCCCCCTTGGAATGACGGAGCCCGGACGCTCGGTATCTTCGAATTCATGCGAAGAAACCGTGCACTAAGCGCGATAGCATGCCACGCAACGGCGACAAATCGAAGCTGGCCAAAACTTCGAATCTGGTGCAGCCGTTTTTTTTTTCTTTTTTCCTTGCTCGAAATCGACGATGTAAAAGTTTCGTCCTCATCGCAAGCTGCTCTTCAATCGGCGCGGCCTCAACGGACGAGAATTGTAAAAAAAAGAAGAAAAAAGGGCGCGAGTCTTAGTATTTCTTCCAGATGGGCCACGAGACTGCGGTTTCCGAAAGTCGCCTTTTAAGGAGACAGAGGAAAAAAAGCAAAAAAAAAAATGAAACAGGGGAAGGCAACGCAGAAGCAGAGAGACCAAAAAGTGTGACGGCACGCGCAGCAAGTTCTGTAATAACGAGGGGATCACGGGCGCCCACTGCGGCGTAAGCGGTGTCATTTATTTCTCGTCTTGCGTATTTGTTCTTCGAAGCACTAGAGCTTCGGGCCGCAGTAGCTCGCCATCTATATATGAGGCTTGCGAGGACTGAGTGACGGGCTAGGATTGGTTCATTATACGAAAAAAAAAAATAAGTAAATTCAGGAGCCCTTGCCGTATCGGGAAAGTGGAGACAAGCGAGGCTTGGCGTGTTCGTGCCTGACGTATTTCTATCTATCTATCTATCTATCTATCTATCTATCTATCTATCTATCTATCTATCTATCTATCTATCTATCTATCTATCTATCTATCTATCTATCTATCTATCTATCTATCTATCTATCTATCTATCTATCTATCTATCTATCTATCTTATCTATCTATCTATCTATCTATCTATCTATCTATCTATCTATCTATCTATCTATCTATCTATCTATCTATCTATCTATCTATCTATCTATCTATCTATCTATCTATCTATCTATCTATCTATCTATCTATCTATCTATCTATCTATCTATCTATCATTTACCTCTCCTCAGTCGACGCTGCGCCTTGCACCTTTACATGGGTTGCAGCATAAGTTCGCGCCTTTACTAAGCTCAAGCCACTGTCATGACACAAGGTCGCTGAGCGAAGTTGTCTTTTTTAAGAGCGCGGCAGTGCTCTTATGACCAGAAGCCTGGCGATTGTGGCAATCACTCTCCCTGGCCACGGCTGTGTGCAATCACCGTTCATGCGCCACACTGTCCCGGGGGAGCAGGTCCCCTCACTCCGCCTTTTTTCAATGTTCCACTGCGCATGCGTTCTTCCCCTAGCGGAAAGGGCGCGAAACCTTTTCGTATGGTCTCCGCACGCCTCACGATCTCGGAGCCTATCGTTCTGGCTGATCCCGCTTGTCTCGGATCACCACGCAAAACTCAGCCTCCCCTACCAAAACGGAAGATGGCTGCACAGGAAAACTTGTGCAAAAAAGGTGGATTGACTGTACAGGTGCCGTCGAGTTACTTTCGAGTCTTAGCTCCCACCGCATGCTCCAAGGTGTACCGCGTTAGCCAGCCTTACGGCCACAGCGCCATGTAGCGATGTGTACGATATCGATCACCGCAACGAACAATCGACGCCATTTTGACAATCCTCAAGTACACTGACCTTCCACGTGCGTGTGTGTCTGAGAGAATAAACTCAATAGAAAAAAAAGAAGAAAGATCTCGTCTGGGACTTTTTTGTGCATGAACGTCTTTCGCATTTCTTTCTTTCTTTCTTTCTTTCTTTCTTTCTTTCTTTCTTTCTTTCTTTCTTTCTTTCTTTCTTTCTTTCTTTCTTTCTTTCTTTCTTTCTTTCTTTCTTTCTTTCTTTCTTTCTTTCTTTCTTTCTTTCTTTCTTTCTTTCTTTCTTGAGTTTGCTCCATAGCAGCATTACAATGGGGCGCACAGGTACGTGTCGTGGTTATACTAATTCACTGCGTTTCACAATAGAACGTGCCGACATCTTAACCAAACCTCGCTTTTTATTTTTCTACCCGACTTTCGGTTAGGAACGGTATAAGCCATAGGAAGCAGCATCGAAAGGTGGATCAGAAAAGACTCATGCAGAACCCGCTCTGGCTTTGCTGTTGTGCATGTAATATGCGAAAGCATATGCACTCCGATACATGGTTAAAACCAAATAAACGCCTTGGTCACGACAGACATACGTTTTCATTTGGCGCAATTATTCATCCTGCTGGTTTCATACTCCAATGACGGTGATAAGTGGGAGATTTCTGCCGAACTACGACACGTACATACAAGATTTCAACTGCGCAATCTCTCTCACAAAGGTGAAGTCTACCAGTTCCTTCTGTTGGGATAATATCCGACGTGTTCGATTCGCTTTTATGTACGTCATAGCTCTTATAAGTGTATACGTGCCATCGGGCGTGTTTATTGAGCAGCCTGTAGCCATAGCTCGACCGAAGAAGGTGCGCACGGGCGAAGAAGAAGCAGCTTACCGCGGGTCTCGGCGTGCTGTGTATCGACAGCGTAACGGACAACGGCGATTGGATCCCGCCTACGTGGCCCATGACACGGCTACGAAGCGGCAACGACGAGCGGACCCGGACTACGCTCGGCGAGAGCGCGAGGCGGAGGCGGCAAGAAAGCGGACTATGCAAAGTTTGCTTGGCATGGCGCGAGCCGAGTACGAGCGCCGAAAGGCTCGCGCTTCTACCGGGGTTGCCACAGTCGCGTTTGCACGTGAGTTTCTGGAGCTGGAGTTTGGACCTAGCATCAGCCAAGAAGGCCACGTTAAGCCCCTATGAGATCGACCAGCTCTCCTGTTTCTTAAGATTCACACGGCTAGGGTAAACTTCATTTTTTCCCTTCCAGAACTGCAGGTGTTGTGGTCATCACTGTGACATTTTCTAGCAATCTCGCTATCTCCACTCAATAACAATTTCGCTACGTTAAATTCAGCCAATTATGGCTTATCTAACATGCCCAGGAACAAGCCTAAGGTATCAGCTGGTGCACGCATCAAGTAAAAATACAGTAAAAGGAGAGTTGATTCGAAACGCCCGTTAATTCAGAAAATCGGAGACTTCGGACGCGTTCTCTGGTCCCGGCAAGCATATGCAACGCTTAGTGGCGTCAAACTCTCGTTAATTCGGTCATATTTAGCCGCAACCCCGTTAATACGAACGATTCTCGGAGCGTGCCGAGCGCGAAGTACCGCAGGTGTGCGACGCGAAAGAGCGAAAACGGCGTTCGTGGACATGACGAAAGGAGGCGGCGCAGTCCGCATCGCCATCGTCATTAGCGCGAACCGTACGGTAGCGACGGTAACGATGTTTTCTGGTTAATTTCGGGTTAGCACGTTTCGGGTTAGTCAAGACAGAGGGGTCCTGAGCCGCGGTCACATTGTGCACAAAGTCGCGATTGGCGAAAATTACGGCTTTTTACACTGCTCTTACGCAAGGTAAGTACAGAATTCGCGAATTCATCAAGGAAACAAAAGTGTACTGACGTAATAGACATTTGTTTATTGTTTCCTTGGCACTTTCGATAATTCAGAATTCGGTCAATTTCGATATTTTTTTCCGGTCCCGTGAAATCCGAATTAACGAGCTTTTACTGTATCAGCAAGATAACGAAGATATTTGTTGCAGTAGTGCCGAGACCTTGGGCTTGCGAAGACATAGTACACATCCTTGGTGAAACAATATAAAATAAAAAGTAAGAAATTAGCCCCGAAAAACAAACCAATAAATACGAAAGGTGAATAACGACACAGCAAGTTCGCACTGCGTAGAACGAAAATCGCCAAGTCTCGATTAGTGCTACGTTCGCTATACCTACATATAGTCCACGTATTTTCTGACGAAAAAAAAAAAACCCGCCGAGGAGGAGATAGATGATAAAGAGGAGGAGAACGGCGAGAGGCGTGAACGAAAATCAAAGTCACGTTTTCGAACTCGTATAGCGTTCAATAAGATCAGGCATGCCGGCAGAGGACAAGCGAAAAAAAAACAGAAAAAAAAGAAGAAAACGCCTCATCTCGCATGCTACACAACTGCGCTGACCGCAAAACAGATGCGCGGAGAGCAGGGCTACGAGAGAGGGAGAGAGAGGGGGGAGGGGGAGAGAGAGAGGTTGACAGAATGGTGTACATGCGGAAGAAGGAGTAGTCGTGTCATGTACTACAACAACAGTTGCTTTATAGCGCTCGATTCGTGGACATCTGCGCGACTGTGCGACCCCCCCGGACCCGTCCCTCGCACATATATACATAAACGGCTCCAGGCGAGTACAACGATTACAACAAAAAGAAGAAAAAAAAAGCACCAGAACAAAAAGACCAATCGAAGAAGAAGAGGCTTTCCGCAATAGACCTCCTTCGAAACAATAGTGCATACTATACAGTGCATATAGCTTGTTCGCAGCGAAACGCATAGATATCTTTGTTTCTTCCTCATTGTATCGCAAAGTTCGAAAATCGTCGGCGAGGGCGGAGAAGAGAGAGAGAGAGAGAGAGAGAGAGAGAGAGAGAGAGAGAGAGAGAGAGAGAGAGAAGAGAGACATAAAAATAACGGAGCCCGGAAAGCGCTGGAAAATAATATCGAAAGAAAGAAAGAAAGAGGCGATACACGGCGGGGCGAAGGCATAAAAACGAATATCCCTCGCGGCATGCAAGGAACATCTGCCGGGTCTAAAAGGTCGGGTCGGCGCCTTCACCAAGGCGAGCCTACATGAAATGAAATATAGGCGGCCGTGTGTGTGTGTGTGTGTGTGTGTGTGTGTGTGTGTGTGTGTGTGTGTGGTGTGTGTGTGTGTGTGTGTGGTGTGTGTGTATATATATATATATATATATAGATATATATATTATATATATGATAATATATATATATATATATATATATATATATATATATATATATAGGAAGTCGCAACGTTAGTCGAAAAAGAGATCTGGTGGTGTTCCATTCGGTTTGTATCGTTCTCAGTTTTTTTTTTTGTTATTTGATCTTTCTTATATATGTATTTAAGGACAAATGTAACACGCAGGGCGGCATAAGAAGTATAATAATAATAAGAAGAAGTAGTAGAAGAGGAAAGACAACGGACTGGCAGTGAAGGAAGAGCAAAATCATACAGCCGAGACAAAAAAAAAAAGAAAGACGAAGAAGAAGAAGAAGCGAAGCCTGAGCGCTCTTGGCGCGTATAGGTCACGAGTGCGATATCCTGAACGCCGCGATCGATCAAAAATCCGTAATATATATAGTCCAATTCGTCTTCTTGTCACAGCTATAGCCCTGATCGGTTGACCCGCAAGCTCTCGGTTCCTTCCAATTGGCTCAGAGCGTAGACACATGGCGCCGATATTTGAAATAACGGCCTCTTCGGCGGAAATGATTTCGCTAGTGTCAATCATGACCAGTGTTGCCAGGTCGAAAAGCGAGAAAAATGGCCAAGAAATTTCGGAAAAGTAGCCAGAAGGTAGCCATATTTAGCCAAGAGCCGCTAAAGCAGCCACACGTAGCCAGGCGTGTGCGAAAATTACTGCGACGTTTTTATTTCAATGACTAAATGCAGAAGCCTTCTGGCGAAAACCTAAATAAGTACAGCCTGAAGCTTTCACAATCAGAATTTATGAGCTTCGAGCAAAAATTGTTGACTTTAGCGACCATTTCGGGCTGGACGATGAAGTTTCATAAGCTGTTGCCAAAATGACATGACATGACAATGAACGCGTTTCACGACACTTCTTAAGAGGACTAGAAGTAACAACCACGTGGCGACAATAAAAATGAGTAGGACAGAAGTGTGCTCGAAATCACAGTTGCGAGGCCCTTAGCATAATTTGTAATAATTTTTGCAATGATTTTTTTTGCGTGATATCGAAGTGCGAGCAGTTTATATTACTGAGTAGCAGTCCGTAACCAATATTAAGAAATGACACAGGCAGTTAGGCAGATATAAGATTTCTAACGTCAATGATTGCAGAGCACCCTGGATGCCGCTCGCTTTCGATTGTCCTGTTCACATACAATTACTGTTCAAAGTCGCGTTCAGTAATATGGGTGGTGTGCAAAATGAGGCTCCATGCAACAGTTTTCTTCAAGTCCCCGCCACGTTTCCAAATATCTTTGCTTTTGTAGAATGCAAGTGCCAAATTAAATAAACTTTGGAAGCTCGAAACATGCCTTGGCCGCCATGTTTAACACCACGTATACTCGAACGGCAGCGGCTGCGACATCACCAGATATTAATAATTTAGTTAAAATAGAGGGAACATGAAAGTAGCCAAGGTGTTTTTTTTTTTTGCCTCCATCGGCTTAAAAAGTAGCCAGGTTGGTGCAAAGTAGTCAAACCTGGCAACCCTGATCATGACGGCTTTATCCGTGGTTTTGCATTTCATTAAATGGTTTTGATAGCTCGATCGCCCTGTGTTCTGCAAATGGCAAATGCCTCTTGTTTTTATTTGATTTTTCTCTGAAGTTTCGTTCTTTGAAATGCGCCCGACGTTTCCTTAACATAGTCAGTCGACAGTCAATTATACCAGCTCTACAAGCTGACGCTTGTAAACCAGTGAGCTCGTCTCTACCACGTTCGTTCGCACGAGTGGTAAACGAATCCGAGACCACAAAGAATCCCAGATTGGTTTTACTGCACTTGAAGGCCCGTGCCGTTACTTCGTTCACTCAAGGGCCGGTGCGCAGAGCAAATACTTTCCTCAATTAGATGGCTTAGGACGCACTTAAACCAGCCACTCTTTGACTTCCTCGGTAAACAACAGGCCAAACGTCTTTCGGGTTCCGCAACGCGAGGTTGAAAGGAAGGCGGGTTTTGAAATAAAAGAAAGAAAGAAGCGAAAACACTTGGCTATTCAGGCTCGCGGTGCTTTGGGGTTAATTTCCTCGGTTCGACCGGCTACTCGGATTCGTCGTGCCAGAGTGTGGCGAGGGAAATGCAGACAGAAGGAGATAGAGAGAGGGAGATAGCGAACGACGAAAAGAAAAAAAAAAGTGTATACCTCCTGAATACCGAACTTGTACACCTGAGTTGCACTGGGCGGTGTAATTGCACCTCTTCCTTCGATGACTATACGCTTGGGTTACACTGGGGCAGCACTGGATTAAGAACCCCCCTCCCCTCTTCCCCTCTCCCTTATTCATTCAGACTCGCTCAATCGTTCCCACAGTAAAATCCGATCGCTTACTCACGCGAGGCACTACGCTCTGTTTGTAGTGTTTTTTGTACTGTAGTGATGGATTTTCGCTATCGGTTTCCCACTCACTTAATTATCAAAGAGGAATATTTGTAAGGCTTTCTGTAGCAACGCTGAATTTTTAAAAGTTCCGAATTTCTGAAACTGTCCGTTATCGTTTTCGTACGCATTATTGCTGTGACAGCATCACCATTGCCTCTTCACCTACATTCCAAGAACGAATCACTGTTCATCGTCAACGTCAAATGAATATTCCCAGTTCATTTTTCTTACCTGTTAATCCCACACCTTACGTAACGACCCCCGAATGGGGGCCTTTAAGGCAATAAAACTGAAATGAACTAAACATTCCTATAGGCTAGATTAGTGATTAAGTGCTGTTCTTTGATCGTGTTCCCCCGTATGTAATACTCCATCCAGGAACGTTTGTGGCTAAAAAAAAAAAGAAGAAAAAATTGGGGCACTAGTGGTGCCAAGACTAAGGAAGCAGCGGAGCTGATGGCCTTACTCTCATCCTCATCCTCCGTCTCATGCTCACTTCTATTTCCCACTCCTTGCTATATTATAATATACACGGCTATGCTTGCTCAATTTTTTTTTCTGCCTCTTGTCTGTTTGTTCCTATTTCTATCTCTGTTTTTTCTGTCTTCTCCTCTCTTCCTTTTCTTTCTCTCTCTCTCTGTACTGGTTCTCTCACCCATCAGAGTTATTGCATCCCACGCCGGACAAATCGGCTCACGCGTACTTGGAGCAAAGCAGAAGACGAAGGAGAGGACGAAGAGAACGCGTGCCGGTTCATGACGATGATAGTTTTTTCAGGTCACGCCACGCGGCACAACAAAAAGCTTAACGCCTCCGCTGTAACAGTGACGGTAATGACGACGACGACGGTGGTCGTGGTGATGGTGAAAGCGCGCCTCTGTCTCTAACTCGACCTCAGGATGTCTCCCCCCTCCACCTCCTCTTACCAACACCACGAGAGGTAAACCTTTTTCGTCCCTCAAATTCGATCGCCTCACTCGGCCGCGGTGGCCCGTCAACTACGCTGCTAGTTGCTCGGCAAACAGGACGACAACTCGACCCTGCAGCTGCAAATCCGAAGCGAACGGCTTCGGGAGGAGAAGTCGAAACAACGACCACGAAACAAGGAGTCCCAGCGCGACTCCGGCGGCACCAGCCTTGACTTGCCTTCAGTTTCGACCCGGGGTTGGTAGAAGTCCAGGGAAGAGAGGGGAAGGATGAAAGGACGTACGCTGTCCCGGAATTCTTCTTCCCCTCGTTCCTGGGCTGCCCCGAACGAAAGGAACGCGCCCGGAACGGCCAGAGGTCGCAGCCGGTCCGTTCGGCAAACGAACAAAAAAAGACGGAGCGCTTGCTGGCAATTTGGGTCATAGACACAGAACGCGCAAAACGCGACCGCCACGACACGCTCGCTGCGCTCACTGCCGTTAACGCCGCTCGCACACACGTTCAAAGGTGCAAGCGAGCGAGCGTGATGAGTGAAGAAAGTAATTGAACCCGCCGCGGTGGTCTAATGGTTACAGTGCTCGACTGTTGATCCGAAGGTCGCGGGATCGAATCCCGGCCGCGGCGCCCACATTTCGAAGGCGGCAAAATGCTAGAGGCCCATGTGCTTAGATTTAGGTGCACATTAAAGATCCCCACGTGGTTGAAATTTCCGGAGCCCTCCACTACGGCGTCCCTCACAATCATATCGTGGTTTCGGGACGTAAAACCCTAAATAATTTATTAAAAAATTAAATGAAGTGCGTGAGTGAAACATGCTAGTGAAGCAAAGGATTAAAGCCTGTGAGGTGAGTGATGCGAGTGAAGTAGTGAGTTCAGCGAGTGAACAAAGCAAGCGTATGGAGTTAGTGAAGCGAGGAAGCACTTATTACGCTTAACGATGAACATAATCGAACACAACCAAAGTGCCAGACATAAACTGCGCAGCAAGTGCGCACAGAGTGAACGGTACGCATGTTCAATGCAGCACATACTGTGTGCGCTTAACGAAAGACAGAACTGACGAAAAACACTGACATCAATCTGATGTACAAACGTACACGCACACTGATATAGCAGTCGGGCGCAACTCACTCACTCACTCACTCACTCACTCACTCACTCACTCACTCACTCACTCACCGACATAAACACGCGAGAAATCACGAGCAAGGCTCAACGATAGAAAAACCAAACACATAAGAGAAGACCCACATATCGCTCGATGATTGAACACACAAGCAAACACAAGGAATGCATTTACAGGGACCGGCAGACGACGAGAAACACGTCACAAGTACTTGGCTCTCAATCATAAGACACACACACACACACACACACACACACACACACCACACACACCTTCGAAAACAGCGCGTCCAAACAAACATAACTTCACGCCCACACACACTCGGACACACACAAAATGCAGGACGCGTTGCATTTCACGGATAAATCGTGGAGAGGAAGGGGTGGGGGGATGGGTGAGGGAACGGCAGTAGCATGGAGGGGAGCATCGCCGTCATTTCGATCGATACTCCGGGGCAATATTAAAAGAAAGAAAGCAGCGAAAGAAAGAGAGAGAGAGCGAGAAAGGGAAAAAAAGAGCGCTCGATTCAAAAATAGGAGCGCCACCTAGCCGCGCTCGCCCGCACCACCGCCACCACCTGTCGCGACGTATATGAATTGATGGCGCGCGCCGGCTTGGTGACACCACGACTCGGGCCTGCTTTGCCGTAGCCGCTGCTGCTGCGCCGCGGTCGAATATATTTAGCGCCTTCCCACCTTCTTTCCGCTGGCGCGTGGAACAAACGTGCCCGGACGACGCGTCGATCATTCTCTTATTACTTTTTTTTTTTTTAATATCTGGGGTTTAACGTCCCAAAACCACGATTTGATTATGAGAGACGCCGTAGTGGAGGGCTCCGGAAATTTCGACCACCTGGGGTTCTTTAACGTGCACCTAAATCTAAGCACACGGGCCTCAAACATTTTCGCCTCCACCGAAAATGCAGCCGCCGCGGCCGGGAGTTGATCCCGCGACCTTCGGGTCAGCAGTCGAGCGCCATAACCACTAGACCACCGTGGCGGGGCGCTCTTATTACTTTAGCGGTGCGCTCGGAAACAGCGTTATCCTGGGGACACTGTACCGAATCAGCGAGCGGATTTTTACCACTCCTTTGAGGTAACGAAAAAAATAAAAGACCGGCATAACAAGCTCAGGTTGTTCTCTGCATATGCGACGGCATCGATGAACTCAGATCCAATTAACGCAATGTTGCCGTAATAAGAAACGAAATTCTTTCTTATGAAATGTACAACAAAGATTATTATTATTATTATTATTATTATTATTATTATTATTATTATTATTATTATTATTATTATTATTATTATTATTATTATTATTATTAAATACGACAATTACCCGAGACTTAGCCTTCAGTGAGCCTACACGATTAGGCAACGTTGGCCAACGTAAGCCATAATTTAGCCAACATAAGTAGCAGTGCCGGCTGCGGCACAACTTGACCCCCCCCCCCCTTATTTTAAAAAAAATTTTAAATGTGTTTAAAAAAGGTGAATGACACGGCAGTGCTCACTCGCGCTGGATAATACGCAGCACGGTATTTATCAAAATTGTTAAGGTGCATACCAAGGCTAAAAGAGTTTAGAGATAGGGCTGCGAAGGGTTCCGCAAACGGGGTGGGGGGTTGGGGCATGTGGGCAGCCTGTCAGATCCTTATATGATGTACTGTCTGCCTGGCCTGCATCGCCCGGATATAAGAGTCGTCACTTCGGACATTTCACAAGCGCAGGCGTGGGTTAGCGGCGAATAGAATCCCGCACAACCTTTTGGGTGTCGCTATATATATTAAACTTTTGGATTTCGAAGGACCGAAGAAAGCCTAGCTTCTTTCTCGATTTTACGAACTTTCCGCTATGTCGAAATAACTCGAGCGTGGTCATCACTTCGTCAAATCGAGTTTCAACTGTAGTTGTGTTATAGTATAAGAGCAACAAATTAGACGTTTAGATTTCACATAATACAAAGACAATTAGCAAAGGTACACCTATATATTAGGCGTAAATAATGAGGATATCGCAATAATGTTACGAAATCGAAAAAGCAAGAAGAATTTAAAAAGAGATAATAAAAACAACGGATCAAAGTGGTTAGCAAAAACGCAGGTAATAATTTCCAGGTATATTACAATGCATAAAAGAAACGTATTTCGATAAACACGGTATTATTGACGATACAACGAATCCAACGGTATAGCCGAGAATTATTTTTGAAGTCGAAAACATCGTTGCATCGGGAACACTCCGAACCGCGCTTACCGTTAGCATTATTTCATTCCGGAGCAAGAACAGTAAAGAAGTTACGACGACGACGACGACGACGGGGGGGGGGGGGGGGGCGAATTTGTGCCATGCGTGCGCATTTCTCGTAGACGGTGAGCTTACTGAGCGTGTTCTGTGCTCCTTCATAGAAGTGACTACGGTTTCTTTTTTTCTTTTTTCAACCGGTGACTGGTTGCCATACCAAGCGAATTTAAACGCGGAATTTCTCCACTTCCTAACATTTTAAGCAGATTACCTTCTTATTGGTAAGTCCCCCGCGGTGATATATTGATTACGGTGCTCAGCTGCTGACTCGGAATTAGGTCACGGGTTCGATCCCGGCCGCGGCGGGATAATCATATCGTTTGTTTGGCAGGTGAAACTCCACAAGTTATTATTATCCTTATTGGTAAAGACTTCCGGTGATATCCTAACTTAACTCTGTTGCTTCAAGGTATCCAAAGCTAATAATATAATTGTAGGGGTTTACCGTCCCAAAACCATGATATCATTATGAGAGACGCCGTAGTGGAGGGCTCCGGAAATTTCGACCACTTGGGGTTCTTTGACGTGCACCTAAATCTAAGTACACGGGCCTCAAGCATTTTCGCCTCCATCCAAAATGCGGCCGCCGCGGTCGGGATTCGATCCAGCGACCTCCGGGTCAGCAGCCGAGCACCTTAAACGTTAGACCACCGTGGCGGGTAAGGTTTTTCAAAGCGTTCGTCGCTGTTACAGTGTGTGTCATCTAACTGAAAAGATTCTTTTTTTTTTTGCCTGAGATTTCACAGCACCTCGTCCCCCCCCCCCCCCCCCCTACACAGTTTAGTCGTATTTAACAATAATTCGAAACACACTTAAAAAAAAGGCTAGTTTTTTTTTTAACACTATAATTATCGCACCCCCGTCCGCGCAACATGCTATGCGCATATTATGTAACGCAAACACGTCATACGTGTAGTTGCACGGACCTTCTGAAAAGCAGAAATCGAATTGTGAATGGTGCGACCTCTGTATGCATTCCCCCAGTGCTCTTTGCAAAATGACCGCGAAGAACAAAGCGCCTTTACCCCCCAGCCAGTGTTTTCAGTTGTAGTTTCACACTTCATTCAGGTAAATGGCGGCCTTTTCTCAGGTTAATGCCTCTGCGACTTATGATCACAACTGAAGGTAGAACGCGGAGTTGACTATAGACTGCCAGGTTGTCCCTGTGAAGTCAGACGTCGCTTTAGCGAATCCGGATTTTAGTAGGTCTTCGATTTAAAGAAGTGATTTTGACTCCTCGACGCAGAATCATAAAGATCAATTTGTTGAAGCCCGCAAAGAAACGAAGTGAACTGAGCGTTTCACTTCACGTAACCATTTTTCGTTAAGGAAAAAAAACAAAAAACAAAACAAGGTAAAACGAAAACGATGCCTTTTTTTTCTGACGAAATGATGTTTTTGTTGCAGTGCTCGGCTGCTCACCCAAATTTTCGGAGCCCAGGCTCCAATACGGCCTGCCTCAGAATCATATCGTGGTTTTGGCATCTAAGACCCCGGCAAGTGTTATTATCATGTGCAAATGATGTTCAATATCTGCCTTCTCCGCCACTCGATTTAATGCAAGGATTCAGACAGTTTGTCAGTTTTACCAATGAATTTCGATAAAGATTCAGGGCATAATCGAAGCGATAGGTCAATATAGATTAACCAACTGAACTGAACTGCTGGGGTGAAGAGCAGTTGTTTGGAAAAAAAAAAAAAACGCCCCCCGACTGAAGTGCCTTCAGATGCACGCGGAAAGTGTATAGTAAGATATGGAAAGTATCGATATGTACGCCATGGAATGTACATATGGATAAGTACGTGCGCATATGTACATATGGATATGTACTACAATGTGTACGATATGTACGCATAGTACGATATGGAAAGTATGATATTGCAGTTGCATAATCTCATAGAAGGCGTGGCGCACTAATTCGTAAAATATTCGTAATTAATGCAGTACAGTGGCACTCGGAAAGTAGAAAGACGGATGATGTAACGATATACAGGCGCAGAGGTTTACATTTTTGCGTCTTGTCCTAAATATGGCGTTGTTTAGTGGTTCACGTCAGCTAACGGCAGCCTGACAAGTCATTACATACGTAACGAAATGGCAGGCACGCTTGTACGATCACTATTAACGTCGAAAAAGAATGCAGTGGTTTTTTTTTTATTTCTGCGATTTCGTACTCAGACATGTGAACGAGTGTGTTATGCATGCTTAGTGCGTTCAATGGAATGAAGACACGTTTACAATGCACGTGTCGCTAATGGTGTTTTTTTTTTTTTTTTGCATAGTCTCGCGGTCAGTGCTGGAACCTTAGCCAGGCATACTACATAGGCGTTAATCTTCCGGAAGTCCTGACTGTCCTTCGTAAACTAAGTGGATATGATTCAGGCTCAGGGCATGCAGACTTGCCTGCGATTCATTCGTTTACCTGTTCCTTAAAGAAGCTCGAACTCGCATCCACTTTATTTATTCGTCGGAAGGATGTTACCAGATTATAGAAGAGCCAACTTGCCCGCAATCAGGGATATGTTCATTCATTCATTCATTCATTCATTCATTCATTCATTCATTCATTCATTCATTCATTCATTCATTCATTCATTCATTCATTCATTCATTCATTTTTACGCCGCAGCACGGCAAACAAAAAGAGCTAAACACGCACGCTGAAATGGCGGAAAAAGACGGTTTAAACGGCAGGGAATAATAATACACTATGGGTCGAGAGCTACAGTTCATGCGCATTTGAAACACTACGAAAGCAAAAAAAAATGAGAAAAATAAAAAAAAGGCGCAACATATAAGACGAAAGAAGCGAGGCTTTACAATTAGCAGTGATCACGTCCGGATGGAAGGGTAAAAGATATATGTTTGGCTGGAACGGTGCGCAGCCGTGACCGTGACTTCCCAAGCGTTTCAGGTAAAGGAGCACTATATATATATATATATATATATATATATATATATATATATATATATATATATATATCGTAACATAAGCAGCGATATAGCGCGTGTATCCATACTATCGTGTAATCACGTGTCCATCGGAGCGTCTTCCGTATTTTTAAGAAGTGAATGAGGACGAATCCACAGCCTAGCGGAATACGAGATATCTTGCCATTGCGTTTAAGTGCCTGTTTCCTCCTTCCTTCCGTATTTTCTCGTGTGCTACTGGCGCAGGTTCGTTCATACTCGGATGCGGAAAGTGCCCCTTGGGAGACTTCTGGCCGTAGTTGGGACCCTTATATACCATCCATTACCTGGGCTTGGGTATCGACAAAAACGAGAGGCCTACGCGGAACGCGCAGCACAGTCAAAGTGAAAGCTGGAAGAACGGCCTTTCTAGAGCTTGTTCTAAACTCTCTTGGGGCAACGAATACAAGTACACTTGCGAGGTACCCACTACGCCATAAATCACCGGAATTTTTGTGAACTAGGGAACCATCCACTGTGCCATAATTCGTCATTCTGCGGAGAATCGTGGTACCCACGACACATCTGTAAGGCAATATGTGCACTTTGTTTGTGCTGTGGCTGATGACGATGAAGAATTACGGCTGAGCCCTTTGTAATGCATGGATTGGAAGCATTCAACGAACCACTCGTTGCGTAATTCGCATTGTGTGACGCCTGGTTATTATTTTGCTCTTCTACCACGCTGTATTACAAATGTTAATGCGATTACTTGGCAGACATGACGCCTGTATAGGGCCTTTTTGCGAAGGAGTTTCAAGCACCGTTCTTTTTTGTTTATTTTATGTTATTTATTTTTTTATATATTGTTTCCTTCTGAAGCTTCCTTCTAGCTTAGCTCTCCGTTATTCCAAGCTTTATTTATTGCCCTTTTTTTCCTCTCTTGACACTGCTTTAGTGATGCGTATTATTTTGAGAAGTGTATGTCATTCCTTTTTTGACGTTTGTACCAAGTTAATGAAATCGGTAAGAAATAAATAATAAAAAAAGTAACGGCGTGGCTATAGGGTAGAATACTCGACTTCCACGTACAGGACCCGGTTCAAATTCCATCCGATCTTACATATTTTTTTTTCTCATCTCATTTTTTCTTCGCGCGATAGCGGTTACACCGGCGGCGGCGGCGGCGGCGGCGGACAACTACGGCACCAAAATCGGCTGTTGTGATCATAACAGCTTTCGCTGTAAAACGAGACGCCTGCGCGGAACGCGCAGCACAGTCACAGCGTAAGCTCAAGAAGCGTTTTGAGCTGTTGTTTTGAGCTCATAACGGCTCGGGCTGTAAAAGACGACCGAGCATCGTGGCCCAAAAGCGCTCAGTTCCAGTGGCCACATTGGACGCTGGACACCTGTTATCCACGCGTGCTTCGGGACATGACTCATCAGGGTAAACATCTTTGGAAACAATGGTCGTGTTCCATTTCTGGGCAGCACTGCGTATCTACGCTGACAGCTTAGAAGACGGCATGGAGCCCGAGTCGTCCGGGTGATGGAACGCGTATGGAAGACGTCTGTGCGACGTGACGCCACCTCGAGTCGACGAGAGAAAGCTAAAAAAAAAAAACGCTCACAATATGGCTGTGCTCTTAAGCGTTCAAAACTGCAAAATTGAACGTAGTTTACATTAAACTACGTTCAACAACCCCTCCCCCCCTCCCTCCGATAAAAAAAAAAACACGGCTACGCATCTGCCCGTTGGCAGGCTACCTACCCTTTGTTCAGCTGCCATATTGTTTTGGACCGCAACGTAGCCTGCATACGAGTTTTTGACTTCGATGCTGCCCCCGCAAAGCTGTCTGCATTGTAGGCTTCGTAAGAATTCGAATGAGACTTTAGGTGAGCGCAGTCTGCTTCGTTGTCTATTTAGGCGTCTAGTGTGAGTATCGGAGCACACTCAACGCGTTCATGGGCATCTTTCATGCCCGCATTCCATAACAGGATACGATGTTGACTATTTCCGACCGAAGCTAACTTCCGTATACACTCGCTTACAACCAGGACTGTTCAGAAATGGGCTGATATTGGCGAGTGCTGGCTAAATGATTGCTAATATCGGCTAAGATTGCCTGCTATTGGCTGAATTATGGAAAATTTTGGATAGCCTAGGCTAATGTCGGATATCGTTGGCTATATGTCCTGTTGTTATAGCAAAAAGTGTGTTGAATCAGTGTCATGGTACATTCGACTGGTCGTTTTCGAGTGCTCCGCAGGCGCTAAAGAAAGTATGTAAAATAGCAACTAACCATTGCTACTAGCATTATCGGGTCAAAACATGATTAGGAAAGAGAAACATGACTTGCATACCTGCTTGTTCTCGTTGAAGAGGTTTAAAGCTGTTGAATTCAACAGTTTTAAACACAGCCAGAGCGCTCTCAAACGACCAGTCGAATGTACCATCAGACAAAGGATTTTAAGAAAGGCTGGACTGAAGCATAGCCCCCCTGAAAACTACTCAGCCCACCGAAGTTGCCTCAATCATCCGACACACAAGCATTCAAGCTGCTTATCGAAACCATTCTATCGTGCCTTACATTATATTGTTGCCCTTTCATAATCCACCCCATCATGTAACGTCTCAACAAGAGACCTTTGAGGAACTGAATGAATGAATGAATGAATGAATGAATGAATGAATGAATGAATGAATGAATGAATGAATGAATGAATGAATGAATACAAACATTGGGTGGGAGAAAAGAAGTTCCCGTCACCCAAGTGGAATCATAAAGCCTGTAAGCACATAAATTTGCTGGACTTCTTGCACGCTGCAGCGTCACGTATGTATTTAATGTTTCTTTTTTTAATGTTTTACTACGCCGTAAGGCAGCTCTCCTTGAAAAGAAAAAAAAAGTTTGCAGAGCCACTGTTGCAGTCCTTGCTTGAATACCAGTGTGAATCATTTATGTGTCTTCATGTGCCTTGGAAAGATCCTATGCCGAATAAATACAGAAAAGCGTGAGCACGGACAATTCTGGAATACATGATGACGCGACCGCGAACTGCGCAGAGGCGGTGAGTACCCTTGCGACTCCGTGTACAAGAATAACGCCATAGAAAGGTTCATTTTTTTTTATGCGGCACTTCAAGAAAGAAAGTATGCAAAGTATCTCCGCGATAAATACGTCGCGGTTGACGCGATTGCGTCAGCGGATAAATGCGGTCTCCGACAGAAAAAAACAAATACTGGGATAACAAGAACTTGTTGCTGGGAGAGCTGGTGAATGCTTTGCATCTTGAATTTAGAGCTTAAAAAGACGAACGCATGACATACGACAGGACAATGTCTCGTCCTATATAGTCTCTCATGTGTTCGTCTTTTTTTAGAGCTGAAATCAAGATGTCAAATACTTGGATAAACAGTCACGAGATGTGATCATCAGATGGTCGCCACCGAATCCGTTCTTCCCGTCCGTTAATTCCCGAACGCGCTCGAGGCAGCATGTCCGCGCTAGCAGAGTTGCTAAGAAACGAAAAGGGGAAAAAAAAAAGGGAGGGAAACTTGGAGGACGCTTGAGCTTCGCCTTCAAGAGTCGAACGCGATAGCGCAATCGGGCCCCGTGCGCATCGCCCTCTCAACTGCTAGCCTGGCTTCGGTTCTCGGTGCGTGCCTCAACCGTGGCGTAAGGAAACGAACGACTGTGCGCGTAACATTGGCCGTTTCAAACTATCCTAGAATGCCTACTGCAAGTACAGTTGTTAAGCGCCCACTACGCAAAAATGATTCCTTTTGCGAATCAGCAAAGGCCCCACTACGCGTCCGTAAGGCAACACGCGAACCTACACAACTTCTCACTTTGTTGATGCTTTTGCAGCTGATGATGATTAAATATGTCTGAGCGCTTTGTAATGAGTGGTCCTTTAAAACACCCACTCGTAGCGCAATTCACATGTCAACACGCGTGGCGCGATTATACGCTTCTGCCACGCAATATTAGATGCGTTAAGGAGACTCCTCCCACTACATGGCATTCATGTATAGTGTTTTTTTCCGAAGCATTTTCAGGCAATAGTGTGGTTGTGAGGTAGAACACCTGCCTGCCACGCAAACGGCCTGGTTTCGCTTCTCACTCGAAACGAAGTTTTTTATTATTTATTTTATTTGCATCTTTCTCACTTTTTCGGTCACGGACAAGATTATGATTTTTCGCTCGCAACCAACGACGCCGACACCGAAGTTTCTGCGAAACGCACTATATAACGCTATCGCGTTAAAAGAATAGGACGCTGACAAGTTACAGACTTCAAAACAGCTGCGAAGAAACATATGCCGCAGGTTAAGAGAGGCACGAGTTGTGTTACTACAGTTATTGTGACGTTGCTACTTACGTGTGTGCATCGTTCTAACTTGTATGTGTATTAAACGTGACAAGAATGAGCGAACGAGTAATGGATGGGTGAATATAGATTGGGCGTGAAGGTAAACATAAGTACGTTTCCTATAAAGAAAAAAAAAACACATTGCGAGTATCCTATACTGCTATCACGAGATCAGGAGCCACTCCCCCCCCCCCCCCCCCCCCCCGTTTCAGTGCGTCAGTACTTCCATAAGGTCACGTAAAAAATAATAAGAAGAAAATGAAATGCCCGCCCGGAAGTCACGCTCAACGAGCGCGCAGCAAGCTTTTCCAGGGATGACTATTTACGTTTGGCTGTATGCACGGAAACTAACAGCGCTAATGTGACCGCGAGAGTGTATTTGCACCTGAGTCTAAGCGCGTCCTGCAGGAAGTAAATAAAGTTTTCCCAATCCAATCCAAATCACTCGTTGCATGTTGTCTCTCGTTGCATTTCAGCGTGCGAGAAATCTTTCTGTTGACCTTGTTGCCGCGTAAAATGAATGAATGAATGAATGAAACACCGGTGCTTCGCACCTCCCCATGTATCACGTTAGTGGAGCTGTATAGTATAGTATAGTATAGTATAGTATGGTATAGTATAGTATAGTATAGTATAGTATAGTATAGTATAGTATAGTATAGTATAGTATAGTATAGTATAGTATAGTATAGTATAGTACGGTATAGTACAGTATAGTAAGAAGTTGGGAAAGGGAAGTGAGGGTGAGGAGAAGGAAAAAGAGGAGGGCAACGCCACCAGATCCGTCTCTTCTTCTCGCTCCTAGTGCTTAGTTGCCCCAATTTTTTTTATTTGTTTCACGTCTGGGTGTCCATACCATCGTGCACGACGAAACAGCTCCAAACAAAAGCAGCGCTAACGCAACTCCGCGACGTCACGTGGTACGATTTGTCGCGTAGTGTTGTTCCAACGGTATACAGATGGCCACGCGAAACGACCGCGCTATATGGCGGCACTATACAAACCTCAACACACGCACGCATAAAAACTCACACAGATATAAGAACCAACAAACACTTGTACAGTCCTGCTAGCTCTCACGCACGTCCTGTCTGTTCCTTTTTTTTCATATTGTGCGCCTCTTCGCGCATGTCGTCCACGTAAGCGATGTTTCACTCAGCGCTAGAGTCTCAGTCGCGCCTTTTTTCGTCTCGTGTCCGTTTTTGCGCAGCCCACTTCTCCAAGTATGCCAAGAATTGTCCGCTCCTCTACACCACGTTTCACCTAAAAAGTAGCCCTACAAAACAAACACTGTCATGGCTGGCAGGAGCGATCTATACGACACGTTTAACAACAACAAAAACAAACTACAGCCCCTAGAAAGAAATCTCCAAGGAACTGCCGCCGTTGGTACGGGCATTCGTATACATGCGTCGCGACATTTTGCTTCCTTTTTCTGTTCCGTCTTCCCTCGCTGTCTATCACAGAAACGAGCGACAACGGTGACGTCGATCACGTGACCGACCTTTTGCGACGGATACACGCCCGCTGCATGCAGTGTGCGCTGCTGCCGCGGCTGCAGCCTGAAAGTCTGAAAACGCGGGGACTACCGACAGCGGCTGTTGTCGTGGTCGGCCCGGCGGCATCATCTGATGACGTGTGTGGATAGGCGTCGTCGTCGTCGACCTGCCTGATGGCGAGCGTGCCTTTATAAGCTGCACGGAAGGTGCAATGCGGCACGAAGCGACCCTTTCGCGTCAGTCTACGGCGCCTCGCCGCGAGCGCTATACGGTCGCTCTTTTCATACGCAATGGGTTTTCTTCGGTACAGCGAACGAGTCGTTTACTAACCATCTGATACAACGAACGTGACTCGCATGCGCATGCGATGGCGACCGGAACTTCCTTTAACGCGCTTGTTAGGGTATATGGAAACGCGCTACCCATAATTAATGACTAATTGTTGGAGTTATTACCTCCCAAAACCACGACATGATTATGAGAGACGCTATAGTGGAGGGCTCCGGAAATTTAGACCAACTGGTGCTCCTTAACCTGCCCTTAAATCTAAATACACGGGCCTCTAGCATTCTCGCCTCCATCAAAATGAGGCCACCGCGGCCGGGATTCGATCCCGCGACCTTCGGGTCAGCAGTCGAGCACCATAACCACTAGACCACCGTGGCCGGTAACGCACTGCCCAGGCAGCGCTGTGTGCAAGAATGTAGGAGGGCATGATCGTCGACGATATCTCTATATTGACTGCACCATGCAGACTAAAAAGCGAACGTTGATACAGGCGCCCGAGGCTGTTATTCATCCAAAAATGCCGTGCTATTTTCGCGGCTTCCGCGAAAATAGCACGGCATTTGGGAGGACGGCATCACATTGCAAAACCTCATTATAACGAACATTGATATAGCAAATTATCGGTTATAGCGAACTAAATACGTATTTTGATTGTCTCACTTCATTTCACTGACATTTATTCTTTTTATAACGAAACCCAAAACGCGAGAGCCGCTGCAATATCGGCTTTAACGAAGAAACAGAAAATCAAGAGGTATAGCATAAAAAGCAAAATAAATATTGAAATACAATTCACAACCACATTTTCTTTTCCTTTAAGTGTAGTTGTGAATTGGTGTTAAAAAGCCACCAGATGAAGTCGAAGATCACAGCATTCTTCAAATAAATGTGAACGTGGGCCTGCTTGATCAAACTAACTTTGCTCAGCTGTAATTTCACCTTCTCGTGTTCCAGCCTCTTTAGCTTGAAATACCGCAGGGAGGCAGGTAAGGATTACATCGCTTATAGTGGATTTGAGGCCTAGAATAATGCGTTTCTTGTATCTAAGATGTTTGCGCGAGCTAGTTTCCTTCGTTATAACGTGATTAGACTGTAATGCGTCAGCATCTGGAGGGGCAAAGCGGGATAAAAAAAAAGAAGAAGTGTAGGAGTTTGTGCGAAGCCGACCGGTTATTTGTGGATGGTTTATCGCATTTATTCGCGTACTGTTTTCTATCAACATCATCACCACCACCATCATCGGCACCGTCGTCATCAGCCTATTTTAGTCCACTGCAAGACGAAGGACTCTTCCAACAATCTCAAGCCATTCTGTTGATCTTACTGTCCAATGGTTGTCGGTTCTACGCATTACGTGGCCAGCCCCGGCCTATTTGTTTCTCTTGATGTCACCTAGGATATCTGCAGCCCCTGTTTGTTCCCGTATAGTTGCTCGCATAATATAGAAGAACTGTCGGCTAATATTAAAGGGACACTAAAGAGCAAAACGATTTTTCTCGCATGGGTAAAGTAGTCTTTCACGATACCAAAAACACCACGCTTTCTGCGCAAAGACGCTTAATAAGCGAAAAACGCGCAAAAAGAAAATACAGGTGGCGACGCCACCTTGGAATTCCCGCACCATTTACCGTGACGTCACATATTTTTGACGGCGCCTGCTTGGGCCTACGTAGTTCCTAATCGGTTAAATCGAAGTACAATGTCCTCTGAGGGGGCCAGAGGCTTGACATAACGAGTTTGGGGAAATTTCGTCGAGCCAGTGGCGCCAAAATACGTTAAATGCTATTTGAAGTCTTTTACGTCACGAATTACAAAGTTCGGCGCGAAATTTAAAAATGAAACTTTGAACTTTGGTTTTCTCCTCTAATAATAAACCTATGGCGGTGAAATAAACTACACAACAGTTCTCCGAGCACACTTTATCAATCTAAACCAATTCATTGTTTCTCTTTAGTGTCCCTTTAACTGCCGAGTAACATAAGCTAATCAGAGGTAACCAAAAGCACCTCAGTTACCAGCAAATTACCCCTTTTATTTACTTCAACTAAAATGACAATACAGCTGCTTCTTCCACGATGCGTTCAGCTTATCACAATGGCGTAATACAGGGGCGTAGCCAGGGGGGGGGGGTTCAACCCCCCCCCCCGTAAATTTTCAGTCTTGCTTGCGTATATATGCACGCGCACATACAAACGCACGCACGAACACATATAAAGCATGGTTGACCCCCCCCCCCCCCCGAAAAAAATTTCTGGCTACGCCCCTGGCGTAAGAGGTACCAAGGAAAAACGTTAAAAAAATTTATACCGACGTGTAATACAAAGCTCAACTTATTTTTTTTTTTATTATTTTGCCGGTTTGCTCTAGCTACAAGACTAAACTGAAGGTTGATTTTGCATTAAACTTTAAAGCAGAAATCATTATTGCCTAGGTCATTTGTATGACGTCATAGATTTCAAATGTTTGTCTTTCTCCCTATTTAGGGTTAATACGGCTCGAAAAAAGTTCCAAAAAGCTTGCTAAGTTTGGTCCTTAGCTCACATATAGAGTGCATTGTAGATAAAAGCAAGGCACGCAGGCACGGAAGCAAGAAAAAGAGAGTCAAACAACACCAACGTACAATTGTCAAATCACTAGTCGTCACCATCTTTACCCCAGTGTACTTGAACAATTCAAAGTAAATTGACATAATCTATATCCATTTCTTACCGCACAGACTCAATCAACATTATTATTAGGCTTCCGTCTTTTCTGTGGCTCCATCGTTTTTCCTAATCGCCCCATCCTTCGCAAGAGTAGTACGAAATGTCAAACATGTGATATCAATGCTGATAAGCCTATAGTTTCTGGTTACTTATACGGGGTAGTATCTCGATGCTGGCTATCGGAGCATAACCAGATAGACGAAGCGTAACTTCCGTAGACTTGACATCGTCTTCCAGATTAAGTATACGCTGGCGATGGTAGCACAAGAGCTGCGTTCTCTAATTGTATACTGTTGGAAAAGACACACCGAATGCTTCTTTCCGTCTTTCTTCTTTCTGAGCTTTTAATCGGCATTGCCGATATTGCGGCAGATTCTTCATAACAGGCCAATGCACGATAGAAGTTTTCGCAGGGGTCTTGATACGGCTCGTCACACACACGGCCGGAGGTACGACACAGCGCATGCGCCATAGAATCGATGCGCCTCATAGCGTTGCCTGTGCCCATCACGTTAGCTTTCTAAAATTCATCCAGTTACTCCCTCCTGCCCCCACTTTCTTGTCTTTTTCACACGTGCACTCCAGTTTCTCATAATGAGATCGTAATCTTAAACGGCCAGAATTACTAAGACAGATATTTCTAGCACCATATCGTGGCGGCATTTTAAATCACCTTCCCGCGACTTTTGTTCAAACTTTTCTCCTTTCTTTTTTTCCAGGTTCCATTACTCGCTGAATCGAGGCTAGTACGAGTAACTGCACTAAATATCGACCGCTTAAAAAGTAAAAAAAAGGAAATGCTCGGAATGAACGACAGGCGCTCAACTTGTATGTATGTATGTATATATGTATGTATGTATGTATGTATGTATGTATGTATGTATGTATGTATGTATGTATGTATGTATGTATGTATGTATGTATGTATGTATGTATGTATGTATGTATGTATGTATGTATGTATGTATGTATGTATGTATGTATGTGTTTATACATACACATACATATATTACATTATGCGGCTTAAATATATTTACATCATTGTTTCTCCCGCGCGAATGCGGATGGCGAAAGAGGCAAACAAGGCGAGATTTTTTTTTTTTCAGCGAGGGCACAATGTCGGTGAAAAGGGCAACAGACAGTTGCGCCGTGTAACGACCTTGCGGGAGTAAAAAAGGTGCTTCTTTCCTCGTGACGTCGAATGTCAGGCGAGAGCGACGACTTCGGATCGCGTCGCGAAGTATGTGATGAGGAACGAAACGCGGATGGTGTCCCTCCTAATCGCTCGGCGCTGCGCCGCGTCAAAAGTGTCATACGAGCTGTCAAAAGCAAAGAAAAAAGAAAAGCAATTCAAAAGCGAAGCCTTTAATTGTGCGGAGGGAAACCGACAGTATATATGTGCAGGATGTTCTTTATTGTTAACAGGATTTAGGAGTGTGCAAATGACGCTCTTTAAGACCCGCGCTCGCAAGCCAACCTTGTCCTCATCTCAAGTTTTTTTAGATTTATTTAATTAATTAATTAATTAATTAATTAATTAATTAATTAATTAATTAATTAATATTAATTAAATGATTGATTGATTGGTTGATTGATTGATTGATTGATTGATTGATTGATTGATTGATTGATTGATTGATTGATTGATTGATTGAGCATGCTTAATGGCACAACGGCATCTAGGCCAAGAGTGCCATGAAGACCTCGAGTTTTTCCGTATCAATATTGAGCGCTTTACATGCTTCACAACCAAATATGAAGCCAATATTTCCCAAACCAACCTCAGTTATATTTTGACCTGCTTACCGTTTTCATGCACTTAGTACTCATTAAGGGCACAAAAACGACAAGAAAAAGATAGATAAAGATACGGTTGGTTTTCAAATACGGGCGCAAGTTCTAATCGAACATTCCACGAACGTCCAACAGTCATTTTCGCAATTGATATAAAATGACGTTCACAACCTATAGTATTCATAACTTTAGTACTTTTCTTTTCATAAATAGGGTGTCAGTAACAACGACAACAAAGCAGGTTCTTCGCGTGCACCGAACTCTTCGCATATAGAGTCAAAATTAGTTGCGTACCCGGCGAGCTACGTCTCCCCTCTAGCGAACGGCACTTTATGTGCAATCTCTTATGATTGATGCATATATACAATAGATATACGAATGAGTAATGAAAATCATGCTTCCGCCCCCTCTCTATCTTGTACTATCTATCTCTCCCCTGATCCTTCCTTATCAATATTATAGACGTTTCTTGCTTCTATCAACTGCTTACACCACGCGGTTTCACTGACCGATCGATATTTGCGGCCAATATATACCCTTTTGTAACAGGTGGGTTCCAACCAGTGTCCGACAGGCAATCTAGACGCGACAGCGTCACCTGGTGGCGTTGAAAGGAACGGGGCGGTTGATATGATGACGTGCGGCACACTGATATGATGGCGGCGGCGTCCAATCAGAAGCGGCGAAGGCTGCTCGATAAAGCGGACGAAAACTCCGTTCGCCAGCCAAGCATTTCTATTCGCACTATAAGGTCACTCCCGACACGTAACACGGTAACGCACTTCTTTATCCCGATTACTACTTGCAGAAGCCCACGAGAAACAAAAAAATTAGCTAATTTAATTAGTGACGAATTGCTAATTGCCTTCACTAATTATATCATAAATCGGTGATTACCGAAGTTAACAAGAGCATAATGCTTGTGTTTGCTGTTAATATGTATTGGCTGTGTTGTGAAATCTGACAATTGTGAAATGCCCCACACAAAGCGTGACGCTATAGTGCAATTCATGTGTATGTCGTTAATATGGGTAAAAATTTGTCCTGTTATTCTTGGTATTGCTCGTTACGTTTGTATGTCTGCGCTGTGTGTATCTATTATCTTGCTCATTGTAATCGATATGTACCTCTCAACGAATTTAATTTGTCTTCAATTTACTACCGAGAATTCACCGTCATTTATGTTTTCCCGATTCTTCTTCTTTTTCTTCCCTGCATGCTGTATTAGACTTGCTTGCTTTTTTGTTCATCGGACCTTCAACTAGCCTTTGGCTACAGGTGCTGCAATGTGTTTGTAACGAAAAGTGTTTCTAATGTGTTATATGCACTGTGGAAATAAACAATCATTCATTCATTGTTGAGCACCCGTTACGGAACGTACTGCAATTTGCGAATTGCAGCCGGTGACCCCGGAAGTACCATCCGGCTGAAAGGATATCTCGAGAATGCCACACCAGTTTCCGAGATGAAAGAAAGTTCCTAAAACCTGCGACGAAATGCAGCATTGCTGTCCCAGTTATGGGAATTTGTAATTTATTTATCTGCCACCATATAGATCAATAGTTAGAGCAACAGAATGGTGACCAAGGGATGGGAAACAGAGTCGAGAAAGGCCGAGAGTTAGATGGAGTGACGAAATTAAGAAGTCCGCAGGGATAAAATGAAATCAGCTCGCGCGGGATAGGGTAAACTGGAGGTCATTGAGAGAAGCCATCGTCCTGTGTGGACTAAAAGAGGCTGAGAATGATGATGATGATATACATCAAACATTCATAGTATTACTCCACGTAAAAAAAAAAAAAACCACGTGTGGCGTGACGAGCCCACAAGCCTCTTATTTTTTTAAAGTACATTTTGAAAGCAGCAAATACAGCCAACACAATCACTCACAAAATCAACACACCAGAAGTACGATATAGCAAGCATAAATGCATTTATTCGCTCCAATTAATAAAAATAAGCGTCTTTAAACGTCTTTTCGATACACTGAATCTCATTTTAATACAGAAGAACGTAAACTTAATCTTCAAATCAAGACTGGAGTCCGGATATAAGTCCTTTTTCTTTGTTTTAAGTTGACCGAGTTTCGAAATTTGAACCCAAGCGGACCCGAACTGCGAAATCGCTAGCTTCATTTCGCACGTTGCAATACGCGCAGCGGAGTAATTAGGTAAAAGCTTGATTGCTTGACTTTTGATAATTATTGAATTATGCATTCAAATATCTAGTTCAAGAAACTTGCGCCTGTTCAAGTAATCCAGCCCGATCAGCTGTGCCACATAGAATTTTTAACTTTTTCGGCAACATCAGCGTAAAACACCCACATGTTGTCTGCAACTCTCTAAAGAAGACTCTAGTATTTATTTTGATGTTCCTTCTATAACACAGTAATTATAGCTATAAACTAACAAACATTTGCTATATATAACTTCATGATCCGAATTTGCTTGATGCAAAGTTTGTAGAGCCTATCTAAAAATACCTATTCGAGTAATTTTAGCGACGCGTCGTCGTTAACGTAGTTCTTTTTGTTCACACTTAAAAAAATATCAGCGAGCCATTTAAAATGCTGCCACGGCCCGCTGCTTGCGCTCCACAGAAAGGTAGCGCGTCGCAAACGAATCAGTGTAGTATTCTTTAAATGGGCTCATACAAACCATGTATTGGCATTGTGGACGTACCGTTCACATAGGAAAAAATTAGTAACTACTTCATTAAATATCACTCCGCTAATAAAACAACAACGAAAATGTCACGAAAAGCCTCCTATTTAAATCAATACTTCGATTTAACGACAAAATCAGGGTTGTTTCTACTTTGACTTTCACGTTCAGTGTTCAGTACATGGATGAATTAACGTTCTTGTACTGAGAACGTCGACGAGTACCTGCACGAGTAGCTCCACAAACAGCCTTCGAGTAGCTCTTACAGTCAGAGTTTCCTAAAATTAACTAGAGGGGACTCTGGCGCTGCGATCGTTCAGTCACCATGGGAATGATGGGTAGTACACGGATTTGCCTAGTCTTCGTACTTGCGGGCTTCGAACGCACTTGTGGCTTTGTTTATTGCTGTGTTTCGGTGTTCATTTCGGACAAAAGAATGGATCGTTGTGAACTTCCTGACCAGATTTACATTGGTGAGCCTAAAAAAGGCTTAAAGCGGTGAAGTGGAACTGCTGACTCTTGCTGAACTTCGTTTTGCGACAAAGCGGATGCAGGCGACGCGGAGCCAAACGGATCCGAGCGAACGAAGTTTAGACAAATCCGTGTACTATACCCATCATTCCCATGCTGGCTGAAGCGCGATGCATTGCAGCTCCCATAGACACTAGCGCCAGAGTTCCCTCTAGTAAGTATTGTAGGAAACTCTATGCCTACAGTAAGTTGCTCGAGTAGCTTTTCGCGCAGCTCCACGCATCTCGTGAAGCTCAACGTGCGCTTCGAACAGCGATAGCAACACGAGCAAGGAAGGAGAAAAAGTTGTAATGCCAAATCACAAACTCTTATTTACACGGTATTGGCTATAGCGGCTGCATGGCACATCGTCGAGCGTCAATCGAGGCTCTTAGCACACAATAACGTTTCCGGCGTTGCGGTTTATTTCGAGGTAGTCGCAGATATCCCTCTCCCTGTGGAACGTTTCAATTCGCGAAACAGATCCCAACCTCGTACGCTCTTTCCCTCTCGCAAACAGCACGACCTATGAGAACCTATTTATAATAAAGCATTAAGGCTAATAATTAGTCGATATGACAGACCTTCTCTTTGTACCTCATGTCTTTAAGCTTCCATTAGTTTGTATCAAAGCTGCCATTGAGTCGCCTATACATTTAATTTAATGGTTAATTAGCTATAATTATCACTGTTATAGCCGGACACAACTTTAGAAGTCCGCGGCATTTCCTCCTCAAAGGAGGATGCACACAAGCCTGCACCAATGGACGCGCATTCCGGAGTGACGTCATGAGCCGGACGGCCGGTGACCCCGCCTTCAGAGAACATTGCAGAGTTCATGAGCGGGACTATTTCTTTAGTCGCGGAGGCGGTCAGGGGCCGCGCTTCGGCCGTCTGCGCGGGGCCTCTCCGGACTTGTTCAGTTGTATCCGACTGTAGTAATTACTCATACGGCGCTACTGACTGTGCACTGTTATGTCATAATCGTATACATTTAAATACCAACCTACAATACACCTGGCCCCGCCACGGTGGTCTAGTGGTTATGGCGCTCAACTGCTGACCCGAAGGTCGCGGGATCGAATCCCGGTCGTGGCGGCTGCATTTTCGATGGAGGCGAAAATATTTGAGGCCCATGTACTTGGATTTAGGTGCACGTTAAAGAACCTCAGGTGGTCGAAATTTCCGGAGCCCTCCACTACGGTGACTCTCATAATCATATCGTGGTTTTGGGACGTTAAATCCCAGATATTATTATATTATTACAATACACCTGCTTCTATACTTCCAGTCCACCAGCGATGACGGGCAACTCACGCGGGAACTATGTTCTTTCGTTCACCAATACGAGGCTTAATGCTCAGGCATTAACGACACGGCAAACGGTGTCTTCGCACGGGTAATGCAGACCCTCAAATTGATATTTACGTTTGTGTGCGAGCACATCTGTGAACGAGCGTATATGTACATGCACGGTCGTGTGAATACGTTTCGAGATTGTTCATCACCATTCCCGCCGCATGAAAACGGCCATCGACAATATACCGTGTTTATTCCTAATGTAGGCCGGCACTATATTGCAAGGAAAATAGTAAAGATAACAAGGTACGAGATTTAGGCTCCAAGACGGCGGTTTGGCCACGCCTGCGGACGTCTTCGTCGTCGTCGTAGTAGTATAGCAGTAATAGCGGCAATATTAGTAGTAGTAGTAGTAGTAGTAGTAGTAGTAGTAGTAGTAGTAGTAGTAGTAGTAGTAGTAGTAGTAGTAGTAGTGGCAGTAGTAGCGGTAGTAGTAGCAGAAGTAGTAGTAATAGTAGTAGTAGTAGTGGCAGTAGTAGCGGTAGTAGTAGTAGTATTGGTGATGGTGGTAGGTAGCTAGTGGCAGTAGTAGTAGGTAGTAGTAGTAGCAGAAGTGGTAGTAGTAATAGTAGTAGTAGTAGTGGCAGTAGTAGCGGTAGTAGTAGTAGTATTGGTGATGGTAGTGGTAGTAGTAGGTAGTAGTAGTAGTAGTAGTAGTAGTACCAACCAAATGAATCCAACAGACCATCCGGCCAAGGAAAGCATAGGTGACATTAATTGTAGTCTTTGAACTGTAGTGTAGAAATCATGGCGCAAATCCAAATAAATTAAAGTGGAAGAAGAAAACACCCTTTCCGTCGGTGGGAGCCGAACCCACAGCCTTTAAACTACGCGTAGAGCTTCAAAATATCACAGCGTAAGATCGTTTTCTCTCTCTCTCTCTCTCTCTTTTATGTGACTTTGCGGCCCAGGTTTGAAACGATATCCGAGATCGCCGATTCGGGGTAGGCTTAAATTCGAACAAATGCGGTATTAGCTCGGTAAAGAGCGATATAATGCTCCGAGAGGCCGGGCGCAAGAAGGGACGAGCTCGATCCGCCAACGGCCAAGGCATTCATTCGTCCTTCGTATGTGCGCTAGATAGATAGATATATATATCGTATGTATCTCTCCCTTCTCGCTCTGTCCGTCTCGTTCCGCCAGAGACCGGCTCTCGTTCGCTCGATCAATCCATCAACGCAACCCCTCCCACCCCTATATACACTGGCTGCATGGCTATAATAGCCTTCGGTCATCCGTTCGGGTCACAGAGCGCGCGGAAAAACCGCCGACTCCGCGAGAAAATCGCGAGTTAGCTCGGAGAGGGACCCCCCCCCCCCTCTTTCAGCGAAGGAAGAGAAATCGTCGCCTGCATGGCTTTTTCTATTCGCTCCATACACGCATACAAAAAGATGACACTAGATCGGATTAGATACGATATGGCACTTGCGCGACACGACACCGTGTTCAGGATTTTTTCAGTTGTTTATTTAGGCGAAAGCTTTAAGGCTTTCGCTTTATAATAGAGAGAGAGAGAGAGAGAGAGAGAGATGTAATGCGGAAAGGCAGGGACGTTAACCGGAAAACAAATATCCGGTCTGCTACCCTGCACTGGGGAAGGGGCAAGGAGAGACAGAAGTGTACGGGAGAATAAGGGAGGTAGGGAAGTAAGTAGAAACACACACACGCGCGCACACACACACACACACACACACACACACACACACACACACACACACACACACACACACACACACACACACACACACACACACACACACACACGTCAGATCGTCGACGCGGCGGGTCGCTCGCAGGCACACTACACAGCAGCGTGTCATATTCGTGGCCTTCCGGCGTGAAGCTCGATCTTTCCGGCATGCCCAGGTATCCGTTAGTTTTAATGCGAAAGCCTTCAGACGAACGAAGAAAAGGCTTTAAGTCGAAGAAAAAAAAAACTCAAGGCGAAAGCCTTAAGTCGTTTCGCCTTAAGTGTTAAGGTGAAAGCCTTAAGGCTTCTGACTCATGGCTGATGAGACGAAACAACCGTAGTCCGGGGTTCCCAACACGAATTGTACCGAGAGTCACGTGTGGCTCACACCCGCACGCCTGGAGCGACAATTAAAGCTAATTTGAGGCGAGTGAAATGTTGACGAAGTAAATTAAAGTAGCAAGACTACGTCACATCATTAGTAGTAATAATTAAGAGCACAAAGTGAATCCGATATGAATATACAGTCAATCAAACGTAACAGCATAGACTTTCGCTTGTGCTTTCTTTAGCGTTGCCTGAAGGAACAGTGCATTTTTTTAGACGTGAAAACGCGAGAAGGCAAGCGACGTCGAAGCCGGCTATGCTAAAATCCCGGATTCGTTACTAAACAAAGACACGAAATATGAGGAGTAAGACAAAAAAAAGAAGGAAACAAACACTAAACACGCACAAAACAACAACAACAATAATAATAATAATAATAATAATAATAATAATAATAATAATAATAATAATAATAATAATAATAATAATAATAATAATAATAATAATAACATCAATCTCGCTGTGTCGGAAATGAAATTGCCGACTGCCAGGCAGACATCTCTGCGGCCGAAGAAAAATAAGAGAATAATTGGCGAAGTCACTGTGATAACAATATACTACATCGACGAAACGGAGTCGATCGGCGCTGCCTCTTAGGACTAACACATCGTCGATGCTTCTTTTTCGCGACGCAGCAATTCTTGCACCGCCAAAAAGACTATACCGATGTAAGCCCACAAGGAAAGAATCGCACACGCATGGGACGAAGTTCTGCAACACCAAAAGGGCCTATATATAATATCGACTGGGTATACTGCCAGGTCGAACGGGGGGGGGGGGGCAGTGGGGCTGGCTCTTTAATGTTCGCCTTATCCAACATCCCAAGAAAAAGTATACCCCCGCACATACGCTACACGAGGAATCGATGAAGCGCAACGATCAATAGCCCCCGGCTTCTGATTGATAGAAACGCCGAAACGCCGAACAAACGCTCCCGCCGAAGAGGCCTTTTCCGGAGTAGATAATTCACGTATACAAACAGGGGATGTGTATGTATATATATCAGAACTTCGTAACGATTCGCTTAATTGGATTTTTTTTTGTCCCCGAGCTTGTTTTGCTTATCGGCGCTTGAATTTGCCCGATCATCGATTTTGCGCAGCTGCTGTAGCGTATAACTGCCTCAGTGCTTGTCTCCCTGAAAATAAATTGACAATAAAATATTCCGACGAATTTTTTTCCGAAGGAAGCTTGCAGGGCATGAAGTGTATCATTCAGTGTTGAGAAGGCATAGTATGTAGTACATATGTAGGGCACATTGAAATTATGCAGCACTTCCAAAGCGGATTGCGTATTATTAAATGTTGTAAAAAAATCGGGAGGGGGCCATAATTCATGACTTGGGTGTTTGGTGGTACTATATTGGCCAATGCACGATATCGGCGCTACTACATTGGTGGTACTGTATTGGTGGTACTGTATTGGCGAATGTAGGGCATCGGCTGCTATAACGACGGCAACACTGTCTTTAATTAATTTTTAAACTAATGATCGAGTCGTGAACTTGCTTTTTTTAAAGAGAATGTCCGCCTCGCGCTTTCCCCACCCGCTCTCTGTGACAGGATGTGAAAGTGAATATTTCGATTTCCGACCGCGTCGAATTACCGAATATACTTTCGTATTACCAGAGTTGGTTAGCGCAGGGCCGCACGCTATTGACGATAAAACCATTTAGTGCGACACCGTCAGGGAAGAAGAAGAAGAGGTAAACACGTGACAAGCGCTTTCTCGAAACTGAATCGTTTATTAAAGACGAAATATTCAGATTCCTCGTCAAACGCCAAAACTGACCGTCTACGTCGGCGGCGTCAACACGAGTAATGCGAAAGGTCTGTCGCCATATGACGTCATCACGGCGTCACAGATCGCCAAAACTTGTGACTTCGTCATGACGTCACAGTACGTGACGTCACGAGAAAACGTCATCGCATGACATCGTCGTCGCTTGGTCAAAGGTGGGCGGATCCCGGGGCCAGCGCAAAACGACGTTAAGTGCAGAACGCAGGCCCGTCAGAGGAATTGCCTTTGGGAGGGGGGGGGGGGTCACGTGCTCAAGGCCTTGAATATTTTAGAAAAACACCTATTTTCATTGTTTTCGGTAAAACAGTCCCCTCCATCTGAACGTCGGGAGGGGGCGGGGTACGGAACAATACAACCAAATAATAGAAAGAAGAAGGCGTTTGCCTTCGAGTTGTCTTAGGCGAATGCGTAAGAGAATTTCGTTAAACAATTTTTTTGCAGTAAACTGTTCCACAAGGACCATCCTTCCTCCAGCACCGATTTAACAGGGCGAACATACAGAAAACGCGAAGTCGACGCGTGAGCCACTGGAAGTGACGTCAGTGGTGGCAACCTCCGCGAACGTGCCGAGACGGCGCGGCGGGCGTACGGCCCGCAGTCGGCGGCGCTCAGTAAGTAAGCCGCCGATCAATATACGCTCCCAGAATAATCACCGATTAATAAACAAGCAGCCACCGATCGCCAATATGCTGCCACGCTGCTGCCGACGACGACGACAGCGTGTGTATACCGGAGGAGCGGAGAGCGCGGAACCAGCGATCGTTACCCTCTTCAGCTGTTCCCGCGGGTGGCTAGCGCCCCGGTCGAGACGATACACACGTATACTGGTGTCCTCTTTTGTCGTATTAGCCGGGATGTCGCACGTTATAGGTAAGGCGCCGCGCAGGGATGTGTTGGCGTGTTTTAGCAACTCGGCGACCACCACATACACATTTTAAGTTTGAAGTTTATTACTATTAGCAATGTAGCGATACATAAAATGAAGGAGACGTTTTACAGACTAGGGTCCCACAGTTCGAAGACTGTAAGGGGACCCACGATGAAGGAAGCATGTAAAAAAAATGCAAAGGCAAATGTCAAGACAATGTAGTATCAATAGAACAATGTTATACAACAGCTATAGCAAAACAACGAAACGATAAAACATAACATTTTTTAAGGAACAGAAGTTCAGGGGAAGATGAGAGCTTGTAAGAGATCCAAATTTCTTCACATTTATATAATAATCTTTGATATCTGGGCTTGATTATCGGTTGGTTGGTCATTAATGTTGTGTCTAACAAAGAAAACGTGCCCTTGAATTCTTTCCTTCATTCATAGCGAGGGTCTCGTTCTGGCTGCAGACTTGACGCCTTCAGGTAGTATGCGAGGGATTACTTGTCAGCTGCCAGCTCGTAACAAGACGACGCGCTACGTGACGCCATCAGGCAAAAGAAGAGTGTTCCACACTCGCCGTCATGGCTACGAGCGGCGTTGACAAACACTTCCAGGTTTAAACACACAGATATACCCGATAAAGTGTACGTATAGCTCCGTAGCTCGATTGATAAAGCACCGGGCGCGTTATCCGAAGGTTGCAGGTTCGTTCTCCGCCGGGGGCAAGCCGTCTTTTCGTCCACTTTACTTTCTTCACATCTGTATTACAATTACTACAGTACACTTAAAACAGTACAATCAACACCCCCTATACGATCTAGAAGAGTTTGGATGCGAGCTAGTTGGTACGGACTCATCTTAAAAACACAGCGCTTATTTAGACATGGACAGAAGAAACATCAAACGAGGACGGGCGCTGATGTCTTCGTTTGATGTTTCTTCTGTCCATGTCTAAATAAGCGCTGTGTTTTTAAGATGAACCCCCTATACCTTCCTTGGCAACCTGTTCGTTCGAATTAAGGCTGCCATGAAAACTGACAGGGTCCTTTATGTATTCACCTAAGACGACTCGAAGGAGAAAGCCATCTTCTTTTTCTTCTCAGCCGATGTGTTGATCCAGCCTCCCAAAGCTTCCCGCACCTAACGTGGTTTTGCACTGCCTCCGTAATCGGCCCAACTTTGACCGAGCTGCGATTTCACGTGATGACGTCAGCATATGACGAGACGTCACAGTGTCGTCATAATGACGTCATGAAATCTGGCGATCCGTGACGTCATTGTGACGTCACGTGGCGACGTCGTCACGTGATGATGATGATGTTTTTTTACACCACTCGCGTTGACGCCGCCAACGCGGGACGCCGACTGTCAATTTTCGCGTTTGAAGAGGCATCTAAGGCTTCTGTGTTAACAAGACGAGGAAGTGTAACCCCCTCCGCCTCCGCCCATTCCTTAGGTGCGCAGGAAAGTACATGGAGGACTACAGCGGTTGTAAACGCTAACACGCCACAGTTGGCTACCCTGCACTTAAAAAGTGTAAAGGATACGGTATGACAGAGAGTGAAATTCTATGAATGAACCACCATTGACACTAGGACAATGACAATGTCTGACTAAAACATACAGGAACACTAACCAAGGCACAGTCATAACGTGTCGCTAAACTGGAGATATCCTGTAGTCAACATCGATGCATTTCTTTCCTCTCGCTCTCTCTTTCTAATAAGCTAATTAAACTAATGAGTACACACCCACCGGGTTTCAAAAAATTAAATTATGGGGTTTTCACGAGCCGAACCTATATGATTTGATTACGAGGCACGCCGTAGCGGTAGCCCTCCGAATTAATACGATACCCTCGGGAGTTCTTTCCTAACGAAATTTCGGTGATAATGGACCGTAAATGTACTGGCCTACATAGTCACAAAGTTACGAATGCGCATGCATCTTTGGAATATCGCGGTTGTTTAGTTTCTTGTCCAGCGAATGCGCCAAGCCAGAAGTCTGACCGAATTTTTTTGGTTTTCTCTCACATCGTTAACACGACATGTTGGTGTACCTTTAATGGCGCTGCGGCTACTCCTCTTTTGATAACACACATATATCTTCTGCATAACAAAACAAGTCAGTGATGCGTAAGAATCTCTCTCTCTCTCTCTCTCTCTCTCTCTCTCTCTCTCTATATATATATATATATATATATATATATATATATATATATATATATATATATTTCATCTACCCACCTAATTTCTGTCTCCCTCTCACGCGTTTGCCATCTCTTGGAATCCAGTCAGTGACACGTGCTACGTGCCCAGCCCATATCCATTCCTTCTTCTTGATTTCAACTATGATATCCTTAACCCCAGTTTGTTCCCTGACCCACTCTGCTCTCTTCCTGTCTCTTAAGGTTACACCTATCATTTTCCTTTCCATCGCTTCCAGATTAAGAAGTTTGTAGGTATAACGTGGCAGCAGAAAGCACAGGACCGGGTTGATTGGCGGAACATGGGAGAGGCCTTTGCCCTGCAGTGGGCGTAGACAGGCTGCTGCTGCTGCTGATGATGATAATGATGATGATGATATATACTAATCATTTCTTTGCATTTCGCAGGCATCTGAAGGAAGCAGAAAAAAACTAATATTTACTAGACTGAGAGAAACTGTCTGATCGGACATTTTCCGAACCGATGCTAGCACTTTCCAATTGGAACGTTGTGTCCAGCTTTGTTGATTTAGAAGGTGGTTAATTAATCTTGCCTAATTAAGCAATTAAGCCGAACAAGAAAAAGAGCGTGACCTTCAGTGCAATTGTTAGTAAAGTGCGTTCGGTCGCGTCTTCATAAAGCGCGGCGCAATATTTTGCGAGTCTGACTGGATTTAAGTCGTGCGGCCTGCATATGTGTAGAGTTATGTAATGTGCCACGGCAGGACTCACCGAAAAAGAGTAACGGGCAATTTTTATTCCTTACAGTGTGTGTTCTTGCTGAGTCTCCGGTCGAGTAGCACTTTTCTCATCATGAACACGTTCCTTTCTAGCATTATATATTCTTAATAGCGAAGCTGTTCAGCAAATCGTTCCTTGTTCACCCCGCACCAAAAAAAAAAAAAAAAAAACTATCATCATAATAAAAGGGTATGTGCCACAGAAGTTGGGTAGATCCCACTACTCACCACTGGTCCACTAAAAATGAAGAAGGCAACAGTTAGCCAAACAAGCGGCTTCGAAGCGACGGCGGCGAGCCGAAGAACCCGAGTACGCACAACGAGAGAATACCAGGGAACGGGAAAGGCAAAGGCGGCTGCGAGAAGACACCGTAGCGATGGAGGGCCTACGCCAACGACGACGTGCCCGTAGATCTATGAGAGCTGCGAACGCTTGGTTTCGGCGCGAGGTTCTGTCTCTGGAGTTTGGACATCCGCGTCGTGTCTGTGTCTGTCTGTGGTTTAACTCGAACCTCTCTGCGCTGAGAATCAACGTAGAAACAACCAAGCATCACCTAGCTAAAGCCTATAGCAACGACCTATAAGCAATCAAAAACAACCTGCATCACCTAGCTAAGGCCTAGAAACAACCTAGAAGCAACCAGATTAGTTTTCATATTTCGTCCATTTTCACTGTTTCGAGCCTTGTGCGGCTTAGTGCAAGCTTGGTCAAATGTTTTTTTTTTTTAATTTTTACTCCCCCTTATTCTCGCTTCATGTCGACAGAGAAATTTCTGAATAAAACGAAAATTCGCGCCCACCTTTTGTTTCTTCCGCCTTAACCGAAAAACCAGGACACCGATCGTGTACCTGAACGACACTCTCACGATCGTGGCGCGGATTCCTCTTTCGTATGTACACACAGCAACGAACGCCATCTTTCTTCGCAGCCCGGGATACTCACAAAAAAAAAAAAAACACTCTTCCAACTCCTTTTCTTTATATATAGTGCGCGCGTGTCGGCGTCTCGCTCCTGAAAGGCACGCGCCGGATAGCTCGGAGCGAAAGCGAGACTTCAGCGAAGAGACACAAGAGTCATCAACAATGGAGCCATCCTCTAATTGATCGCGCAAAGATCGCGACGAGGATTGTGAAAACTCCGCAACGATGCAGCTTTTGCAACACACACACACACACACACACACACACACACACACACACACACACACACACACACACACACACACACACACACACACACACACACACACTGGTTGCGTGTAAACACTTCGAGAACGCACGCACAGAGATGTGATAAAACACATATATACAGACAATAAGCTGCCTAGGGGACAAACACGTGGCGTACGCACGGTTCCCGTGAACGCGCGGCGACGTTCAGTCCGCGGTAAACACGGGCCATTTCGGCGTTTGTGCAGGACACCGTACGAAACGACGAGAACGGAAATAACAGTTCCCTTCCCTTCTCGCTTTCCCACATAAACGGAACAAATTCTCACGACGCCACAGATTGAGAGCGATGTAAAAAAGACAAAGAAAGATAATAAAGCGCCGAAAAAGAAGGGATGGAGGACGCGGTTAGTGGTAGTGGTTATAATGTGTGTGCGGCGGTGGGGGGGTTGAAAAGCTTTAGATTCTACCGCGCGCTCACCACGAACCGCAGTTTCGAAACTTATATAGCGGCAATTCGCTTACACAGGAGGGGAAGAACACGGTACGCGGCTGTCTGTGCTCTTTTTTTAAAAAAAAAGATAACGAAAGAAATTAGAAGATAAAATAATGGATAGGGTCGATGGGAGGGAAAAAAATAAATAAAAAGCGACAACTCCGCGCGCGCGACGGAACGCAATTAGTGCAAGCGCACGCCTCACGGCGTTGGGAGAGGGAGAAGCTTTGTCGCTTCCCCTCCCTCGCACGTTCACATTTATAAAAAAACAACAACAACATCAACAACAAAGAACGCAAAACAAAAGAGTCGCGAGCTGTCGTAAAGCAGAAAACGAGAATGAACCATCATGGTCAAGTGAGGAGGAAAGATGGCAATCAGAGCAAGCCGGGAATGGACGCAGTAAAAAAAAAAAACGCTCTCTCCCTTTCTCCCACACGCTGTTTCTCTCTCTCTCTCTCTCTGTTCCATTCCAGCCGACGACAACACCGAACGGCAGCCAAACGACGGTGACAGATAGCTCGCCGCAGCGACCAGCCACCACACACATACAACCTGATCCGGGATTAGGGAACCGAGCTCTCTTCTCTGTTTGTCTTCATTTTTATCTTTGAGGGAAGGAGCTGATAGGATTCGGCGTTGTTTGTGTATACTGATTCAGGTCTATATACTACAATAGGGCGTTCTCTAACACTCTAATGGTCCTGCTTATCACACGTGTGACACGCGATAGGCTTTTATCGCTCGATATGGCGACTTAATCCCTCGTAAACTTTACCAGGGGCTATAGTTTCGATTTCGATGCACTGGATACAACTTTTAGCCCGTGGATAGTCTGACCAATAATGATGGGGTTTAACGTCCCAAAACCACGACATCATTATGAGGGACGCTGTAGTGGAGGGCTCCGGAAATTTCGACCACCTGGGGTTCTTTAACGTGCACCTAAGTCTAAGTACACGGGCCTCAAGCATTTTCGCGTCCATCGAAAATGCGCCCGCCGCGGCCGGAATTCGATCCCGCGAACCTTCGGGTCAGCAGTTGAGCACCATAACCACTTACCAACGTGGCCGGTTAGTCGAACAAACGTAACTAATCAGTCAGTAAATTAAACATCCTTGTGTTTGAAATTATTTCGTTTTGTCTCACAAGGGCACTCTGCATCGACAGGTATACGTGTGAGAAATATTCGACCAACACTCTAAAAAAAAAAGGTCATTTGACTCCTTATTGGGAGTTCAGACTTTCCACGTATTTGACTCCCTTTAAAGGAACACGTGAACTCTCTTTGGAGACTCGTTACATTATCGTCGGAGAGTCCTGCGACCCCCCCAAAAAAGAGTTAACGTGTATCTTTAAAGAGTCACAAACGTGGCAAGTCTGAACACACATATATTCTGTCTTTTTTTTTTACTTTTTTTCTTTTTTTAGAGTGAATCAACGTCGCAGGAGTCAGCATTTCGACTTGGCGACCTTGCCTTCGCCAAGACGATTCCTCAACACGTCAGGCTTCCGTCTTCCTGCGAACTTCTGACGTATCTCTATCTCTCCATGAGTAACATAAAGGTGGCCATGGATTTCCGTTTTTGGCCTGGTGTATTAGATCGATATACCCCAGCAGCAGAGATCTCCGCGTGAAGTCATACAGATCTCAAAGGCCATTGTTTTGCTCACTGCCTGTGGCGGAAGTGACCGCGGAAGCCGGAAACTCGTTCACGACGTCGAGTTTCGAACACCGCCCATCGAGATAAACAGGGACAACCTCATCCCATAGAACAATGGATAGCTGGTTATACATATTTTTTTTTTCGAAGTGTCTGTATGGAAGGAGGCCATCAGAAGCACGGCACTCCGAAAGCAAACCCAGACTATCCAGAGGGCCCAGGAAAGGGCGGAGTGTCACGGCATTCTGTCCACGTGGGCGCGGCCAGCGGTTACAAAGACCACCCATTAGGGGTCAGTAACACCTCAGGATCCAATAAAGTTCGTTATCTATCTATCTATCTATCTATCTATCTATCTATCTATCTATCTATCTATCTATCTATCTATCTATCTATCTATCTATCTATCTATCTATCTATCTATCTATCTATCTATCTATCTATCTATCTATCTATCTATCTATCTATCTATCTATCTATCTATCTATCTATCTATCTATCTATCTATCTATCTATCTATCTATCTATCTATCTATCTATCTATCTATCTATCTATCTATCTATCTATCTATCTATCTATCTATCTATCTATCTATCTATCTATCTATCTATCTATCTATCTATCTATCTATCTATCTATCTATCTATCTATCTATCTATCTATCTGTCTGTCTGTCTGTCTGTCTGTCTGTCTGTCTGTCTGTCTGTCTGTCTGTCTGTCTGTCTGTCTGTCTGTCTGTCTGTCTGTAAACTGTTAGGAGCTTTAGTAATATGGGTACGTCTTACACTAAAACATTTCTTAGAAAAATATTTCAGCCAGTCACGATGCCGGACATATAATTAGCGATTCCGGCTGACCAATGGGAAAACACACTTACGAAAGAGAAGTTCTGTGGATTCGGCCCGTGCATGGTTCGCTTGTAAGTCAGAAAATTTGTGTTTCCGTAAGTCAAGCAGTTTCTGTTCGAAGAGCGCTGGAAGGTAGCGCTCTTGAAAAGAAATTCGACGACGTCGCGGGGCCGAGCAAAACGAGCTTGCTGGTATTGCTTCGTTACCGGAAACGGCGCGATGAAAGAAGTGGCACCATATAAAATAACACATTGGCGTTGTTTCTCTCGCTTTTTTTTTCCTTTTTTTCGTTTATCGTTGCCGACAACATGCGTTCATTCAGCGGCTCGCGTATTCCACGACAAAAAACAAACAAAAAACAACAAAAAAACAGAACAAAAGCAGCAGTAGTTGCGGAGAAGCGTAAAGACCTTTTCGAGGTCCTGGGTAAGAAATTACGGAAGAAAAGTGAAAATTTGTAACGGGGAACCGCATACACTTGCTCGATGTAACCGTTAAAAAGTTTATGTATATATAGCGAGCGAGAGAGAATAACGAGGTGAGAGTTCGCGGCCATTTGTCAAGACAGTGTTTCGAGGAGGTTAGAGATTTAACAAAAAAAAGCTGAAAAGAGCAGAAAGGTATGGAAATAAGAGGATGCCTCGTATCTTAAGGTGCCGCCATTCCTTGTAACTACGCGCAAGGCTGAACAAGCGGCCATCGTGTCAAAAAAGAAAAAAAAAAAAGAACAGAAACAGCGATGCCATCCCTCGTGTCACGAATGGGCCTTTTTCCCCCATTAAAGTTAAGTTCGTATGCGGACCCAACGCAAATGTGCGAAATTAAGGGGGGAAAGAACGGGGAAAGTGTGGGGGGGCATCTAAGAAGTGAGGGGACGAATGGGCCGCGTTTCTACATCACTTTCTAACTTTGTCCTTTCCCTTTAATTTTTTTTTGGGTAATTAAATGCTTCCGAGAGAAGGGTTATAAGCTCTGTAAAGAATACACATGCTGCGACTCGCATCGCAAGCGAGCTTGTTCGTTCCGGTATATGCTATATAGTATACAAGCAATGTTGCTGTGATATGTACATACATACATACATATCTGTGAAAGCAAGACGCAGCTCGGCTCACAAAGCAGCCCAGTGTGGAAATCTGGGCGGTAATTACTATCCCACGCCACCTTTTACTACGAGGGCAGTTAAAGAAACGCTCGAAGGAGCCAGGTTCTGACGTAACGGCCGTCGTTTTTGTCTAAGGACTAGTTGCACGTCCCCGCCGTTGTTAAGAAGAGAGAGCACGGCCTCCGTGATTCCGCGCGCATCAGGAAGAGAGAGACGAAAATCCCATAGTCGGGTAAAACATTAGAATCCAAAGCGGGAAGTCGGGCTAGTTGGAACTTCGAACACGACATTTTCCAGCGCGAGAAGGATAACTTATAGATGGAGCAGAGAAGAAGAAATGACAGGACAGTAAGGACGTAAGAAGTAAGACGCTGTAAGAACGTAAGAAGGCAGCGGCGCGTGCATCTGAAGGGCGGATCAACACGAACATGCACCAATAGGGGCGCGCACTGACGTCATGAGCCGGACGGCCGGTGACCCCGCCGTCGGAGAACATGAGGCGGCATATTTCTTTGGTCGCAGAGGCAACAGGCTGCCGCGCTTCGGTCTTCGGGGCGGGGCCTCTCCTGCCTTTTCAGGTTGCTGCACCCGACTTTAGAGCGCAATATCGATACTGCATTGAAACCTTATTGAAACAAGCAGGTGAAACACTGGAGGCTTACGAAGAGGGTTCCAACTTGGATTGAGGACGACGCAGCGAGCAATGAAAAAAAAAAAATAATAGGTGTAACCTCAACGGACAAGAAGAGAGTAGAGTGGGGTCAAGGAACAAACGGGTGTTAAGGACATCTTAGTCGAAATCAAGAAGGAATGGACATGGGCAGGGCATGTAGCGCGTATAGGCAGGATAACCGCTGGTCATTAAGAGTTACGGAGTGGATTCCAAGAGAAGGCAAACGTGCGAGGGGGAGACAGAAAGTGAGGTGGGCAGATGAGATTAAGAAGTTCGCGGGTATAACGTGGCAGCAGAAAGCACAGGACCGGGTTGATTGGCGAAGCATGGGAGAGTCGGGCGCAGTCGGGCCGATGATGATGATGATGATGAAACAAGCAGACTTGGTAACTATTTGTCGACGTCTCTTTTCGAATTGTATGGCAATATAGATTATCATAACGCACGAACAAGCTTGGAGACACTTGCCTGAGCCGCGGTTTTCTATCGACATGTCTACCAGTACGATATTCCTCTTCGCGCTTTCTACCAGATTTACCCGTGAGATCCGCCGACCGCGAACGGTGAATTGGAAGAGTGGCATTAGGTAACAACATTTTCTGGGGTTTTGCGCATCGAAACCGCGATACGATTTTGAGGGTCGCCGAAGCGTAGGGCTTCAGATTAATATGCGGCCACCATGGGGTTCTTTAACGTGCACATAAAAATAAGTTCGCGGGTGTCCAATTGCATTTCGCTCTCATCTAAATCTGCGGCCACCGGGATTCGAGCCCACGTCCTTGTGCTTAACAGCGCGACACCTTAACTGCTAATCTGCCGAGGCAGGTGGCATGAAACTGATTGGAAGGCAATGTCATACACGTGCAACAACTATTCTTCGTGCCATTCGAAAGATCTATGTCATGCAATTAAGTGCACTTCGTTAAGGGGACACTAACGAGCAGCAGTTGGGTTTTTATAACTTTATAGGCTGTAACTGCTCTTATATGATCGGAAAACGCATTTGTTAATTAGCGGGAAAAAATGAAAGGGAGACGTTCCCTTAAAGAACTTCGAGAGCCAGGCACGGCGCTTGGGCGCTGTAGAGTTACCTCACTGGTTTCAAAGATTTCACATGCAGCTGGCTAAAACAATAAACTCTTCGTTATCTCTATATATATATATATATATATATATATAGACGCACAAATAAAAATACTTAGGTCGAACCTGCTTCAAGTGTATTATGTAATTGAAGAATTCGTCCTTCGTTGCAAGAATATAACTTTTTATTGAGACACACTTACCATTATGGAAAGTCAGTTATCGCAATAAAGCTTGTGCACGAGTGCATTACACGTGTGCTGCAGGGCCTGTGTTGCGTAAGAACATTTGTACTCCATAAAAGGACGTACATATATACAGAAAACCGGAGTGACGTCACCTATACATGGTGAGTCATGCCACCTCGTGCGACGTCACCGGTGACCAAACACAGAGCGGTCTTAAGGAGGCGGGGTCACGTGGGCAGTTCCTCAACTTGTCCGTTCTAGCGCGTGCACGATTCGAAACTGAGGAGCATCACCTACGGCCAACTGTACGCAACGAAGTCGAACATTGGCGCCGAGGAAACGATGGCACACCAATAAAGTAATACAGTATATTCTATCCAACTCGGCTGAAAGATTCTCCTGCAGCGTTCCTTTAATTGTCGCTGCAATTACATATCCGTGACCTTCGCGTTTTGACACCTCTATTTTTACTATATCGTACCCACCACAAGTGCTCACCGATAGAGGGTATATTATAGCATAGTATAGTATAATATAGTAGAGTACATTAGAATATAGTATAATATAGTAAAGCACGTTAGATTATAGACCCTTCTATCTGTTGCCCAAACCCCGCCTGGGGGTAGTTTTAAGAAGGCAATGCTTAAAATTTAAAACAAATTATATTTACTCTGTTAAAAAGGATGAAAGAAATAGAAATTAAACAAGATTCGAAAATATTAAGAATATATAAATAAAGAAATACGGATATAAATGATGCAGCGAAGAAGCTGAACAAAAAATAAAGCAATTCGGAAGAGAAAAACAGGAGTAAATATTGACTCTACAGCCTAAATATCTTTGGACGTTTAAGAAACTGCTGCAAGGCATCGGCAGCCTTCCCGTCGCCTGTATCCAAGGGACAAAGCCCAAGAAGAAAGTACATTTGGTGGCTTTATATGTAATCTAAGCCGGTGGAATACGGCATCTGACGTAATTATGCGCACGATGGAGTAGGTATCCTTGACAGAAAATGAGGTAATGCTCTGTTGCCTCTCTATATCCTTTCGCGACAACTTCTTCGTCCGCGAACCGCACACAGTCACGTGGATGCCCAAATTGAAAGAGAGTACGCAGGTTGCGAGTGTTCTTATAGGAGGTCGCCGCTCAAAAAAAAAAAAAAAAAAAAAACGCCGATAGAAAGAAAGAAGCGCGGGCCACGCCTTTCAGGTCGACTACCGATCGAGAAAGCGCGCGCAATTCTGGAACTCTCGCCACGCCGACCTACACGCACAGTTCCACGCGGGAAGGGGTGCCACAATGCGCCGAAAGGCACAACGCGGCCGGCGCCACGCTCTTCAAGTGCAACCGCCCAGGGGTCAAACAGCAAGGCGAGCGATGCTCAAACTGTTGGTGGTCGCGCACATAAAAAAAAGGGGGAGGGGTGATTCGATTGCCGCTGCAGGAACGGCCGCTAGAGGACGCGCGGAGCGCGGAAGATAGTGCGTCCAATTTTACCGCACACGAAAGAAGGAAACATAAAGAACGAAAAAAAAGGGCCTTATCGACTCCCAATGAAAAATAAACAAGGAAAGAGGGATTAACGAAATAATAAGGCGAGCGAGAGGTTGTGATCGCCACAAGCGTTACTGCACACTACAGTGTGGTACCCACACTATGACTCGGAGGACCCGACTCGATAAAAAAAAAACATGAAAATAAATAAAGAAGAAAACTCAAAATAACAAAGAGAAGCGCCGGAAAGCGCGCATTTTCAGTTCCGCGAGCCCGCGGGCAGTTCGGACGAGAGGAGCCACACACCGCAAGGACCCCGGACTCGAAAACGCGCGCCGGCCGCAGTTGCCGCTTTCGCTGGGTGTAGCTTGCTTGCTTGCTTGCTGCTACTACCGCGCCGCTGCCACCACAATACGGCCGTACGCTCGCACAGACGCACAAACGCGCACTCGCGAGCTATAAGCAAGCGTCGGGCGGCAATCAATGCGTGAGGACGCGCACTCACGGACCTCGCAACGACGGCCTCTCCTCCTCTCTCTCTCTCTCTCTCTACTCTTCGGCAACTCGCGCTCTCCTTTCATCCTCCTCTCCCCTATCATTCGCTCTTGGCTTCCTCCGAATAAACGACTGCTTAGGGGAGGGAGGCAAAAAGGGGGGAGAGTTCGGATTGGAGAGGAGGCGCCGCTGGAGGAACTGCAAGCGCGTTTCCCATTCTCGCCCACTCCCTCTCCAAACAATGAGAACAAGAAGAAAACTGCAGGTGGGGGGGGGGGGGGGGGGGGAGGGAGAGGGGAGGCGCCCGAAACAACGGTCCGCAAAAAAGCCGATATTTCGCCCGGGCTCCTGCTCTCCGCGTCGCGGACGTCGTCGAACTCACCCCCTCCCCACCCCCCAGGTTCTCTAACGAAGTGAACGGCGACGACGACACCGGTGGGACAGACGCTGAAAACGTGACCATGCTACCGTAGAAGGAAGTACAAGAGGTAGCGTCACGTGACAATTTAGGAGAAGGCGTAATCGTAGCGCGATCTTACGCGGTAACTAGAAATACCGGAACGGCAGTCGATTTTTTTTTTTTTTGGATCCTCAGTTTCAGCTGGCGTCTCGATATTCTATCGATTGACCCGCGAATGCCACGTGCCGCGCTCGCAGACAATCGACCCGAAGGGCATCTCTTAACTTGCGAAAGCCTCGGCATTAAATAACCTTCTGCGAGACCTAGGATGTTGCACGCTGCCACAGCTCTTGGGTGACGGTCGTGTCCTCCATCTCTTAGGTAAAGGTGTTCTTTTCAATAGTCGACCTCAACAGCACGCGCTAGTCTGTTTCGAAGCGTACGGTCACAAACAGTCACGAAAATAGCGGTTTAATTTAACCACAGTGTATTACCGGATGGTAATACACTGTGGTTAAATTAACGAACACGATGTTACGCGTGCCTCAGGGATACACGAATTCAACTTATTACCACCAACACTAGCGTGGTGATCGGCGGAAATCGACAACAAGCACTTCGCGTTACCGCTCGCTTCAATGCGTGTCCGAAACATTGAGATCACGCAACCTCAAGCACAACACGCCCACACTCCGCGGTGGTCTAGTGCATGTTAATGGTGCTTGACTGCTGACCCGAAGGTCGCGGGTTCGAATCCTGGCTGCATTTCGATGGAGGCGAAATGCTAGACGCCCGTCCACTTAAACCTTACAGACGCCACCTACGAAGAACTGTCTGTAAATGTGCCCAATCGATACAACGTTATTTCAAGGCACTGGCAATAGCCTACTGCAACAAAAATAATGTCATAATATGTTAATTTATGCTTGTTGTAGTAACTAATCCTAATTAAGTTGTAATTAAATATCTATTTATCCTGAAGTCATCGATGCTCTGTTTTGGCATAAATAGAATGAAATCTCAGGCTAGAAATATAGTGCAAGTTCATTTTTGGTTATGTCCATTTGAGCAAAGAAAAATTATACTTTTCACAAGGCTCGCAGGAAACGGCACATCGAATGCGGTAGTGCCTTCAGAAACGTGATCGCATGCAACAGTACACTGCAAAATGAAGTGAAATGAAGACAAATTTATTGTTCAATTCATCCAAAGCTCGATACGTATCTCTCTCTCTTAGCCCTTAGTTGATACAAATAGCAAAACCAAGCGGTGAACACAATTTTGTACATAGCGTGTCAAAGAGTTAATGTGCACGTTATGGGTTTATGTGCACGTTAAAGAAACCCCAGGTGCTCAAAATTTGCGGAGCCCGCCACTCATAATCACATCGCGGTTTTGGCACGTGAAACGCCAGATATTATCACAGGCAAAGAAAAAAAATTTGGCCGCGAAGGAACATCAAACGCAATCCAACGTCCTTACCGACTTTCCGCCTACTTTCCTTGCACCATATGAGTATCGGCGCGCAAGACGCGATAAGATCTCCCATCGACATATAGTATCTAATCGAGAATGATAGAAAACTGAGCTACATAGTTGGTAAGGATTCATTCCTAAAGATAGGCAGGCGGGCAAACACGGACGCAACAGAGGAGATAAAGACAACACAAACGCCAACTACCAACCGAGGATGCGCGCAGCGGCGGAAGAGAAAGAAGACACAAAAAATTGGCCGCGTATCTGCGTGCTTCGCTGCAAATGTCGTGTAAAGATGATAGAAGAGGCGCTGTGTGAGATATGGACGCCATCTGGCAATACGTCGGGAAACATGAGTGCTGTGTTGCGTGCTGGTAGTCCCGGCGCAGCAGCAGGCGAAGACCGGCGGTGACCAACGCGACCGGCGGGGACGCCAGCCAGCCCGAAAACGCGGTTTGGCGCGAAGCGCTGAAGCAGAGAAACGTCCGCACTCAACGAGTACTGTCCACACACTCTTTTATTTACACGTCGCCTGGGTAAAACAGGAACGCCAGAGCGGCGCCCACAACCGGCAGCCTGAAGGCCGCCCACAACGCTGCTTTTTCATTTTTTAAATATTTTTTTTCACCTTCTTGGCCTTCTCAAAACTAAAGTTTTTCAACACCAACCCATGGCATTCGTACAGTGCAATACAGAACCGAAACCGAAACACAACAATGAGCTCGTGCGAAGGGCACGGAGGAAGGCAAATTTCAGCGCAGTCGCATTTTCAGCTTTGTTGAAACAGCGCTCACTAGACGACGAAGTAAAAGAAGGCATCGGACAGGCAGCGCCTGTCCTGTGCCTTCTTTTACTTCGTCGTCGTCTAGTGAGCGCTGTTTCAACAAAGATGAACGCATACCAAGTCGCTCAAGCTTCCATTCTTATGCATTTTCAGCGCAGCTTAAGAAACTAGAATCCTTAAAATTACGTATGTATGTATTTTCTATTAAAGGAACACGCCACCTAATACCTACCTAGTGATGTTGCACCTCAGATATGCATGATATTTACTTTTTGATCGACAACGTTCACAAGAACAGCCGTACCAGTTCAAGATGGCTGGCCCTTGGGCAAGTGGTTCAACTTTGGCCGAGTGGCTGAATCGAGGGACGTGCCGACAAACAGAAAGACAGACAGACAGAAAGACAGACCAAAATTTCTGCGTTTAAGTTCCCCAAGAAAGACTATCGTCTTTAAAAAAACTTGTACGCGCGCACGGTGCGACATCAATCCGGCACACTTGGGGATCTCAGGCACTGCAGTTCATTTTTGCGGAAGTTAACCGACGGCTGGTTCACGCATCCGCCTCCGCTACTATCGATATGCCAGGCCTCAACAACAACAACAACAACAACAACAACAACAACAACAACAACAATAATAATAATAATAATAATAATAATAATAATAATAATAATAATAATAATATAATAATAATAATAATATAATAATAACTGGGTTTATAACGTCCCAAAACCACGATATGATTATGAGAGACGCCTTAGTGGAGGGCTCCGGAAATTTCGACCACCTGGAATTCTTTAACGTGCACCTAAATATAAGTACACGCGGGCCTCAAACATTTTCGCCTCCATCGAAAACGCAGCCGCCGCGACCGCAATTCGATCCCGCGACCTTCGGGTCAGCAGTCGAGCGCCTCAACCATTAGATGCGTTTCTTCATCCCTGTGCCTGCATAAAACTGCGCGTTCGTCGAAATATTGGCGTGCATTCACACTCTCGAGACTGTAAAGATAGATTAGATGGTGAGCCTTCGGTTAACGACCCATTCTGCTCCATTATTCTGTATGATTAACACAGCGCCCATCTGCCCTACGTAGAAGCGGCCGTATGGCTAAGCAAGCGTAATATACCACACCTTCACGGCAATTAACAAACTGCTTGTGTGTTTTACAAAACAAATCTAAGTCCGCCTTTTGTCTATTGCCTCCTCATATTTTCCCTTCACATCAGTGCTTATCTTACTTAGATTAGGGGCACACTTGTTGGTTTCTGGATATGCTCGCACTTATAACTAGGACACACTTGTTGGTTTCTGCAGCCATGCTCGCACTTATATTTAAATGTTCAGCGACAGTGGCTCTTGCAAGGCTCTTCCACATCTAACTGATGCGTAACCTTTGCGTTAAAGCTGCAGGTGCTGATTTTGTGCGCACACACGATTTGCTAAAAGACGTAAGGCAGGACATGGAAATGGCGTTTTCTACAACCTTAGAATGCCTCGACAAGAGGTTTAACAGCGGCTTTGCAGACTTCACCTTTTATCGTCGGCAATATTAATATTATTGATTAGACGCCATGAGGTCAGGTTAGTATACGCCTGTGATCATTCATTGGGCGCGTACAATTTTTGTCACAGCGGCAGGCGCAGGAGTGACAGGGAATGCAAGAGTATAGAACTGCACAGTACAAGTAGCTCGTGTGTTCCATTATATGCATGTATTTCGCTTTATCATCGATTCCTGAGCCGCTTCATTTGCGTGCAGTCGAAGACAGCGACGCCTTCTGTGGCCTCCGAGACTTGTTACCGACTAGGTCGACAGCGTTCCACAATTTCGGCATGTGCGAGGGGACAATGTCTTAAGGCGAACGTCTTAGATGCCTCATGACACACGAAAAGTGGCCGTCGGCGTCGATAACATGCCGTCACATAAAATGACGTCATCACAGGACAACGTCTCGTGGTCAAAGGTGGGCCGATCATTGAGGAATAGTGCAACACCACGTCAGGTGTAGAAAGTTTAAGGTGGAGCTCGAGGGGGAGGGGGGGAATAAATACTATCGACTGAGAAAAAAAAGGAGACTTTCGCCTTCGAGGGGCCTTCGGTGAATGTATAAGGCACCGTGAGAGCTTTGTGCTTTGTTTTTAAGAGCCTAGATATCCATTCTAACGTCACAAAAGAGAGCGATGTTGCGGTATTGCGATGATGCTGCAGAAATTGTTGCAAATGCTCGCGCCGCCCTGGGCGGCGCGAGAAAGAAGAGTGCGGGACAGTGGGTGTGAGCCACATTCGAAGGTGAACAAGAACAAGAAAGCGTATATACCTTTCGAAGCTGCAGTCATGGCGCAGGAACGGCAAAGGATACCCGCCAACGTCCTCTGGGAAGTGCTGGACGACGCGCTGACGCACGTCGTCCGCATACTGACGGCCGTCAGCTGCTGCATGCTCCTGGTCATCGTCACGATCAAGCTGAGCCCGCACTTCCTGGACAACGGAGGCGACACGCTGCCTTACACGCCGCTGCCGGACACCGACGAGCAGCTGTCCCTCACCCGAGCCACCAACGCCGCGGCCAACGCGCTTCTGCTGCTCGGAGTGGTCATCGTGATGACCGTGCTCATGGCGACCCTCTACTACTACCGCTTCTACTCCGTCATCGGCGCCTGGATCACGCTCGCCTGCGCCACGATACTCTTCATGTCGCCCGTCACATACATGGACATCGTGTTCCACAAGTACAACGTGCCGGCCGACTTATTTTCGGTCGGCTTCTTCGTCTACAACTTCATGGCGCTCGGTCTTGTCGTGATTCTGTCCAAGGGCCCGCTGCTCGTGCAGCAGTTCTACCTGGTCGTCGAGTCTTCATTCATGGCGATCATGCTGTTGAAGTTCCTGCCCGCCTGGACACTGTGGGTCGTGCTGTGCCTCATCCCCCTCTGGGACCTCGTCGCCGTTCTGTCTGTCGTCGGGCCTCTCAGAATCCTCGTCGAGACGGCACAGGAGAGGAAAGAGGGCCTCCAGCCGGGACTGGTCTTCTCGACCATGGTCGTGGGCACGTTCCCGGGAATGGCGAAGCGACGTTCGGAACGCGGCCCTTCGAAACAGCGACGCTCCCACGGTCGCAGGACGTCCGAGCGGCGGCAGTCCGACGTCCCCGGTCCGTCGTCGGAAGGACCGCTGGACGTCGGGTCCCCCGGCGTACCGCTGGACGACCGTAGGATGTCCTACCGAAGGCCTTCGGACACTGGCTCCATCGCGCCGGAGCCTTACGATCTAGCCGAAGACCGGGCCGAACAGGCTATGTCGCCAGTACCTGTGGCTGGAGTGTCGCCGTCTCAGGGGCGACCGGATCAAGTACGGAAGCCATTGGTGGACTTGGAGAGGAAGCCATCGGTGGACTTGGATATGGATTCCAGTTTTGAGAGCAGCTTGGACGATCAGGAGACCCAGGGCATCAAGATGGGTCTGGGCGACTTCGTATTCTACAGCGTCCTGGTGGGTAAGGTGGCGACGTTCGGCGACTGGACCATCGTGTGCGCCTGCTTCGTCGGCATCCTGGTGGGTATCTGCGTCACGCTCTTCGTGCTGGCCATCATGCAGATGGCGCTTCCGGCGCTTCCCGTGTCGCTGGCGTTCGGCCTCACTTTCGTCGGCTTCCACCAGCTCATTCAGAGCTTCATGAATGAACTGTTCACCATGCAAGCGTTACACTCTGGGGAGAGAGTCGGACCAGCGAGGGCTAACTATCGGTCCCTTGTTGTGAAACTTGCTGACAATTGGAATGCGCTAGCACAGCAGCGACCACAACGGTGTCTGCACAGTATCGTGTTTTGGAGAGGGCTGTGGTAATCCGAAGAAATGCATTTCCGATCGAATATCAATCCCGGGTATGAAATTATAGTGACCACGACATACGTCATTCTAAGAAAAGGACGAGGAAAAAGTGTGTCTTTTTCTTTTTTTTTGTCCCACAATATGCGTCATCTATCGCGTGCGTTTGCTTGCATTATCACCGCGTAACCTGTATTTCCTGGCCACCATCGGCAAGCGAGTTATCAGCGTGTCACAGCAGTCATATGATAGGCAAGTAGCGAGCGGCGAGTTTTCAAGAAGAAAAGAAGCATAAGCAAGCGACATGAAGATTATTGTTGCGGGACAACAATTCTATAGAGTGTCGGAAAAGGGCAGAATAGTATCGCTCGGGGTCACACTCTTCATGGTCATATGACATCCGGGGTTAGAATCGCTGTATATTCAGACGATGCAACATACGATAAACAGGACACGTGAAAAAGGCGCGATTTACGGCACTTCACCGATATTTAAACAAGGGCCTGCGTTTGGTTTCATTGGAACCAAGGGACCTCTAAGAGATTCGAAACGTCGTTTTTAGCTCATTTCGTGTTCATTTACTTTCCTGGCGAATTTTCGTTTTCTCATCGATCATGTGGTATCGTCCACATCGCCGTAGACTTCAGTGATAGCCGAAAGGAGCGCAGTGGTCACCTCGATTTGATTCTTGAAGCTACGGTAATCGAGGTAAGATTTACGGATAATACAACATAAAAGAAGCAAGGCCTGCAAAAACGGACACAAGAGAGAGAAAAAAAAAAAACAAGACAATGCACACGCCGACTATCAACTGAAAAGGCCCGCCACGGTGGTCTATAGTGGTTATATGGTGCTCGACTGCTGACCCGAAGGTCGCGGGATCGAATCCCGGCCACGGCGGCCGCATTTCTGATGAGGGCAAAAATGCTAGAGGCCCGTGTACTTTATATTTATGTGCACGTTAAAAAAAAGCCTCAGGTGACCGAAACTTCCTGAGCCCTCCACTACGGCGTGCTTCATAACCATATTGTGGTTTTGGGACGTTAAACCCCAACAGTTACTACAGAAGAAATCAAGACAATACACACGCCGACTATCAACTGAAAAGGCGCGCTGCGGCGGAAAAGAAAGTAGATAAAAAAAAACCTATCTGCGCACGCGCAGGCGTGGTAGCGCCACCTGCCAATCCTGCCCAAGTGTGCACATGCGCGAGACAGAACTGTACATAGCGTGTCAAAGGGTTAAGATTTATGTGCACGTTAAAGACCCCCCCCCCCCCCCAGGTGGTCGAAATTCCCGGAGCCCACCACTACGTCGTGCCTCATAATCATGTCGCGGTTTTGGCACGTGAAACCCCAGATATTATCGCAGGTAAACAGAAAAGAGAAACTGGCTTCGCAGGAAGATCAGACGCACTCCAACATCCTACCGGCTTTCCGCGTGCTTTCCTGACACCATAGAGCACACGGCGCGTAAGACGCGATAAGATCTTCTATCGATATATTATCTAATCGAGAATAACAGAAAGCTAAGCTATAATTGGTAAGGATTCATCCCTAAAGATAGGTAGGCGGGCAAACACAAGCACCACAGAAGCACCACACATCTAACTGATGTGTAACCTGTGCGTTAAAGCATGGCGCTGATAGAATGCCTCAACAAGAGGTTTAGCAGCGGTATTGAAGACTTCACCTTTTACCGTCGGCAATATAAAATATTAATGAGCCGACGCCACGAGGTCAGATTAGTATACACCAGTGATGATGATTGGGCGCGTACAATTTTTGTCACAGCGGCAGGCGCAGGAGTGACAGGGAATGCAAGAGTATAGAACTGCACAGTACAAGTAGCTCGTGTGTTCCATTATATATGGAGTATTTCACTTTAATATTGATTTCTGAGCCGCTTCATTTGCGTGCAGTCGAAGACAGCGACGCTTTCTATGGCCTCCGAGACGTTTTACCGACTAGGTCGACAGTGTTCCGCAATTTCGGCATGTGCGAGAGGAAAATGTTTCAAGGCGAAAGTCTTCGATGCCTCATGACAAAGTGGCCGTCGGCGTCGATACAAACGGTCCAAAAATGTCACGTGTTCGCAGATGTCATGGAGGAGTCATCATCACGTCACAGTCCGCCAGTATTTATGATGTCATGCCGTCACATAACACAACGTCACCACATGACAACGTCGCGTGGTCAAAGGTGGGTCTATCGTGGAGGCATAGTGCAACACCGCGTGAGGTGTAGAAAGTTTCAGGTGGAGCTAGGAGGGATAAATACTAGCGACTGAGAAAAAAAAAAAGAGGACTTTCGCCTTCGAGGCGTCTTCGGCGAATATATAAGGGACCGTGAGAGGTTGGTGCTTTGTTTTTGCATCTGAGCTTATAGACATTCATTCGAACGTCACAAAAGAAAGCGATGTCGAGGTGTAGCGATGATTGCTGCAGAAATTGTTGCAAATGCTCGCGCCGCCCTGTTAGCGCGAGCGAAAAAGAAGATCGCGGGACGGGAAAGCGTACATAGCTTTCGAAGCTGCAGTCATGGCGCAGGAACGGCAAAGGATACCCGCCAACATCCCCTGGGAAGTGCTGGACGACGCGTTGACGCACGTCGTCCGCATACTGACGGCCGTCAGCTGCTCCATGCTCCTGGTCATCTTCACGACCAAGCTGAGCCCGCACATCCTGTACAACGGAGGCGTCACGCTGCCTTACACGCCGCTGCCGGACACCGACGATCAGCTGTTCCTCACCCGAGCCACCAACGCCGTGGCCAACGCGCTACTGATAATCGGAGTGGTCATCGTCATGACCATGCTCATGGTGACCCTCTACTACTACCGCTTCTACTCCGTCATCAGAGCCTGGATCACGTACGCCTGCGCCATGATACTCTTCATGTCGCCCGTCACCTACATGGACATCGTGTTCCACAAGTACAACGTGCCGGCCGACTTATTTTCGGTCGGCCTCTTCGTCTATAACTTCGTGGCGCTCGGTCTTGTCGTGATCCTGTCCAAGGGCCCGCTGCTGGTGCAGCAGTTCTACCTGGTCGTCGAGTCTTCATTCATGGCGATCATGCTGTTGAAGTTCCTGCCCGCCTGGACCCTGTGGGTCGTGCTGTGCCTCATCCCCGTCTGGGACCTAGTCGCCGTTCTGAGTGTCGTCGGGCCCCTCAGAATCCTCGTCGAGACGGCACAGGAGAGGAAGGAGGGCCTCCAGCCGGGATTGGTCTTCTCGACCATGGCCATGGGCACGTTCTCGGGAATGGCGAAGCAACATTCGGAACGCGGACCTTCGAAACAGCGACGCTCCCACGGTCGCAGGACGTCCGAGTGGCGGCAGTCCGACGTCCCCGGTCCGTCTCCGCAAGGACCGCTGTACTTCGAGTCCCCCGGTGTACTGCTAGACGACCCCAGCATGTCCTACCGAAGGCCTTCGGACACTGGCTCCAGCGGGTCGGAGCCTTACGATCTAGCTGAAGACCGGGCCGAACAGGCTATGTCGCCAGTACATGTGGCTGGAGTGTCGCCGTCTCAGCGGCGACCGGACCAAGCCCGGAAGCCATCGATGGACTTGGAGAGGAAGCCATTGCTGGACTTGGAGAGGGGTTCCAGTTCGAAGAGCAGCTCGGACTATCATGAGATCCAGGGCATCAATATGGGTCTGGGTGACTTCGTATTCTACAGCGTCCTGGTGGGTAAGGTGGCGACGTTCGGCGACTGGACCATCCTGTGCGCCTGTTTCGTCGGTATCCTCGTGGGCAACTGCGTCACGATCTTCATGCTGGCCATCATGAAGATGGCGCTTCCGGCGCTTCCCGTGTCGATGGCGCTCGGCCTCACTTTCGTCGGCTTCCACCAGCTCATTCAGAGCTTCACGAACGAACTGTTCACCGTGCAAGCGTTCATATGAGGCCACGAGCAGCACAAAATTACACCCGACTTCAAAAGGTGTCTTACGTCTTAAATTAAAGAATTCGTCATCCAAACTTACACTCTGGGGAGAGAGTCGGACCAGCGAGGGCCAACTGTCGGTCCCTTGTTGGAAAACTTGCTGACAATTCGAATGCGCTAGCACAGCAGCGACCACAACGGTGTCTGCACAGTGTCGTGTTTTGGAGAAAGCTGTGGTAATCCGAAGAAATGCATTTCCGATCGAATATCAATCCCGGGTATGAAATTATAGTGACCACGACATACGTCATTCTAAGAAAAGGACGAGGAAAAAGTGTGTCTTTTTCTTTTTTTTTGTCCCACAATATGCGTCATCTATCGCGTGCGTTTCCTTGCATTATCACCGCGTAACCTGTATTTCCTGGCCACCATCGGCAAGCGAGTTATCAGCGTGTCACAGCAGTCATATGATAGGCAAGTAGCGAGCGGCGAGTTTTCAAGAAGAAAAGAAGCATAAGCAAGCGACATGAAGATTATTGTTGCGGGACAACAATTCTATAGAGTGTCGGAAAAGGGCAGAATAGTATCGCTCGGGGTCACACTCTTCATGGTCATATAACATCCGGGGTTAGAATCGCTGTATATTCAGACGATGCAACATACGATAAACAGGACACGTGGAAAAGGCGCGATTTACGGCACTTCACCGATATTTAAACAAGGGCCTGCGTTTGGTTGCATTGGAACCAAGGGACCTCTAAGAGATCCGAAACGTCGTTTTTAGCTCATTTCGTGTTCATTTACTTTCCCGGCGAATTTTCGTTTTCTCATCGATCATGTGGTATCGTCCACATCGCCGTAGACTTCAGTGATAGCCGAAAGGAGCGCAGTGGTCACCTCGATTTGATTCTTGAAGCTACGGAAATTGAGGTTAGATGTACGGATAATCCAACATAAAAGAAGCAAGGCCGGCAAAAACGGACACAAGAGAGAAAAAAAATAACAAGACAATGCACACGCCGAGTATCAACTGAAAAGGCCCGCCACGGTGGTCTATAGTGTTATATGGTGCTCGACTGCTGACCCGAAGGTCGCGGGATCGAATCCCGGCCGCGGCGGCCGCATTTCTGATGAGGGCAAAAATGCTAGAGGCCCGTGTACTTTATATTTATGTGCACGTTAAAAAAAAGCCTCAGGTGACCGAAACTTCCTGAGCCCTCCACTACGGCGTGCTTCATAACCATATTGTGGTTATGGGACGTTAAACCGCAACAGTTACCTACAGAAGAAATCAAGACAACACACACGTCGACAACTGTGCCTGTGCCTGTGCAAAACTGCGCACTCATCGCAGTATGCGACGCTTCTGTTGTCTTGATCTTGTCTTGATGAACTCATTCAATCAATGTTCATTAATTATCCTGACAGCAAATATGCGCTTGAGTAATAATAATAAAATAATAATGATAATTGATGGGGTTTTACTTCCCAAAACCACGATATGATTATAAGGGACGCCGTATAGTGCAGAGCTCCGGAAAGTTTTGACCATCTGGTTTTCTTTAACGTGCACATAATTCTAAGTGCACGGGCCTCAAGCATTTCGTCTCCATCGAAACGCGGCCGCCGCGGCCCGTATTCGAACCCGCGACCTTCGGGTCAGCCGTCGAGCACCATATGACCATGCACTAGACCACCGTGGCAGGTCCTTAAGTAAACTTACGGCCCCGATATCGTACGTATCCAGTATAACTCTTAACTTGAATGATAACTATCGATTTCGTATACCAGCTTTACTTTTGACAAGACTTTCCGAATATTCGGAAAACCAGAAGTGAATACCGGAAAAACAAGTCTCACTCGTTGCTCGTGCCACTACTACTACTACTACCACTACTACCACTACTATAATAATAATAATAATAATAATAATAATGATAATAATAATAATAATAATAATAATAATAATAATAATAATAATGATGAATTCAGGAACCCTTCCTGTATCGAGAAGTGGAGGCAAGCGAAGGTTTGCGCGTCTGACCTAATACTTCTTTCTTTCTTTCTTTCTTTCTTTCTTTCTTTCTTTCTTTCTTTCTTTCTTTCTTTCTTTCTTTCTTTCTTTCTTTCTTTCTTTCTTTCTTTCTTTCTTTCCTTACTTCTTTCTTTCTTTCCTTCCTTCCTTCCTTCCTTCTTTCTTTCTTTCTTTCTTTCTTCTTTCTTTCTTTCTTTCTTTCTTTCTTTCTTTCTTTCTTTCTTTCTTTCTTTCTTTCTTTCTTTCTTTCTTTCTTTCTTTCTTTCTCACTGCGCAATGCTCTCTCCTAACGTAAGCGTTGTGTTATTATAGGTAGCGGCCGTACCCGGAACGCTGCTTTCGGGCTGAATGGGCATGGTGTCCTTCGTGTTCTCTATAGCGTTCGTCAACCTCTATATACAGAACGGGCCACCGAAAGGACCACCACGCGATCGCGGAAACGCGGGTTATTGGCCGCGAGATCGAGCGGAGTCGCCGCCTGGCGGCTACTGGCTGAAGCGCGCCTAGTGTGGATTGCTCCCTGCGTCGTCTGCTAGCCACGTCGTGTTTTGCATGTGCGCGTACGTCCTGCACATTCTCAAAGGGCGGTTTGTTCTGTTATGTTAGTGCGATTTTAACTGCTCGTACGTATACCTAACATTGTGTACAGAAGCAAATTGGCTTGCTCGGCTGCAGGCGCATTGTAATAAGATCAGTGAGTGCGACTTTCGAGAGGGCTGTGTATTGGCGTCGTACCCTTCGTTCGCCAGAATCATTTCACTGCTGATGCCGCTTTCTGGTTCAAGCACATCGTAAAGTGGGCTTGGCATAGTCCCAAACATGAGGAACACAAAATTGTGTGTGAATGCAGCGTTTTAGCGTCTCCGTGGTAAACAAAAACGAGGCTCATGCACTTTCGCGTTGTTGTTAGGTGTATAACTGCAGCACTGTAGTTCATGATTAGCTTTAGTTTCGCTTAAGATGTCCTTTTATTTTACGGTCGGGGTCCCGCTACAGCGAAATATTTCTATCGAGTTAAGTCCAAGACTGTCCCTCAAAAAAAAAAAAAAACAGAAAATGGAATGATACGGCAGTGATAAAACGGTGTTGCCGCGCGCAATTTGAACTTGGGGCGAAATTTATGCAGACCCACCCGTGTTCTTAGCCCGACGGCGTGCTTTACATTTATGTCGTGTAATTTCACGCAAAGCATCATCCTTTTTTTCACATTATCTTGAGCGTTTGTGTGGAGTTGCTATAAATTGATGGAAGGCAGCGGACAATATTGTTCTGAAAAAAAAAAAAGACACTTATTCCACAAAATAACCGGACCTTTGTTGCATCATGGTCGTGCACCTAATCAATCGATGAAAGCTCTGTGCTAAACTCTTACCTGCGTATGCGTATTCGCGTGAACAGTGCTGTTGAACTCACAGGAATATGGGTATACAAATGAACAAGAAGTAAACACTTAAGTAGTTCAGTCGTGCTATAGCAGTGCGTAGTACACAGAACACAAGCTAAACACGTACAGAGAAAACAACAATATATATATATATATATATATATATATATATATATATATATATAATATATATATATATATATATATATATATGTTATATGTATATATAGTGCGTAAGCGCAGACTGTCATCCAGGGCGAGCATCCCTTTCATCTGCAGATTGTGCTTCTCTCACTAGTAATAGGAACGTTGGATGATCTTCGTGCATCAATTCAACAATGAGGAGTGTACATATTACCAGTAAGCAGCAATCACCGCATTTTATTCGCCGACAATCGGCTCAAACTGCTCACAACGAAGCGCCGCTGTGTGCATTTGTATACGCGCCTCCGACCGCCTCTCCACACTAACGCGGCGACGCTGCTGCCACCTATAGGTCGATCTCGCCGCCAATAGGAATTCAATTTTCTCCAAGTCGGAATTTCCGCGAAATGTGCAATTCCCGATATCGGCCGTACGCGTTGTCCGGCAGATCGCTTTTAGTATGCCAACACGAAATATTTCAACGAAGCGCCCACAGCAAGTGTACTTTCGGATAAATGTTAATAAATTGTTGTATCGCTTTTTAGATGCGAAGCAGCTTTTGCGCTGGGACTCTGTCCGTAGTTCCATTGGCGACCGTCCGCTTTCTAAAACCTATTATAGCCATCTGTAACATTGAGTGCGCGTTCGCGCCAAAAAGTCTTCTTCGTCTAGTTCTTCGACCGCCTTGATGATGATACGTGCAGAGCACTTTAGGGGCCCTAGCTGCCGTATGCTGTCCTAGCTTGGCGTAACGCAGAGAAAACCACGTGTGCTGGCAAGCGCTAGCGCGTTCGGGCCTGTGTAAGGAGCTGGGTAAGACGCTGTGGCCTCTCCCCCTTACACTCTCTCAGCAATCACGCTGATGGCGTCGGCGAACGAGATTCTGCAGACGCGCGATGAACCCGCGTGACGTGACCAACAAGAGTTCGGGACGAGTAACAGCAACAGCAACTACAGTGAATTCATGGTGTGCTCCACTTGGAAGGGCGCGTTAACATCGGGCAAGGTGCCCGTGATGAACGGAACTTCAAAAGTCGTCGGAAGTCGACCCATGCGCTCCTTCGCATCCCCACATGGTTCCCTTTAGTGGGAGATGGTGAAATTTTCTTTTGTAATACAATTTTTTTCTTTTGCTGTTATGTGATATATTAAAATCTTAATATTTTATGTAATCACTCGTATATTTTGTTCTGCTGATGTTATTTTTGCTTGCATGCTATCTTTCGCTATCTGTTGCTTTGAAGTGCGCGCTACCATAACTGTCTTTGTACAGGAGGTCCCGACAGTCTCTGACTATGGGACCTCCTTCTGTATACCAAATGCCTATAACACTGTAATGAGCAACGTATCCTGCTCTCTCTTGGCCACCAGTTGACAGACACAACCATAGCATATACATGTTGCGTACGCAAACGTAGCCACCGCCGCTGAAGGGGATACTAATAATAATTGCATATAATAATAAGAAGAACACGGGCGAACACCGCGCACACGCGCAGGCTTTTAACAGACGCACCAACAAACACTACGCGACAAGCAAAAGCATTCATACAAGGCAATACGAGCGGCAGCGACATGAAGGAACACCGCATCGAAGAATGATCGGAGCGTGGAAAAAACGCTGCGACATTATGCATGCGAAGCGGTCCTTTTTTGCTTCGTCGGCAATTCACAGTTAGCGGACAGTGCGCCGCGGGGCGCGCCGCGTTTACATCTTCAGCTGCTGTGTCGTTCGCCGGCCCGCTTTCGCTGCTTCGTACCGGCAGTTTCGTGTGGCTCCGCTCGCCTTACATTTTCGTAATTCATCTTTCCGACGCATCGTCGTCGGACTGTCCCGGCTCACACGTGTTTCCTACATACTTAATCGGATCAGTGGAGATTATGATTACAAATTGAACTGTAGGAGGGGAAGTACCGAAATTGGACCTCGACTTAACAAAGACGCCCTATATATATATACAAACGTGCGAAACAAGGTTTACTAACGTTTCGGCAGGAGGGCCTGCCTTCGTCAAATGATGCGCGATATGTTTGTTCCCGCCTATTCAGACACGGACTCGGAGTCACTCCCCCCTTAACAATGAGTTACTGACTCCCATACCCTTAAGCACTTACCCCTTAAAGGGACTAACAACCAATTTTTGTGGTGCCTATTTCCTTTAACGCAACGGACAGCTTACTGGCCATAGTGTCTAATCACGGAATGGTAACGCGGAAAACGTCGTGAAACATTTACAATTAGAATTTTTCGATCTGCGCCGACTGTGAAGTCATATGCACACAACACATGCTGCAAACAGTGGGAGTTGAGCGCGAGAGCGGTTCGTGTTTGTGCGCGGCGGTTTGCTGCGCATGCGTGAACATCGCGCGCATGCGCCGCGGCTCGTGAGTGATGTCGCACTAGTTACCGCGTAGGCAGCGCCGATTCTCAGCGTGCAACTCCGTTTTCCTCGTAAGCAGCACAGAATAGAGCGCGCATGGGTAATAATATACGTACTCTAAATTTGAGCACTAATTATGGTGCGCATGAAAATATCCCACTGCGCACAGCAAAGTGAACGACTCCATAATCCAGCTTCAAGGCTCTTCCGCTAGGCTGCGCTACATACCGTTTTCTTTTGTGACTTTAAATGCGTTTTAAAAAAACGCCAGGCCTGCGCTGAAACCGCAGTACAGTCACAGCGAAAGCTGGAAGAGCGGCGTTTCTAGAGCCCGTTGTAAGCTCTCTTGGGGCTACTAATACAAGTACCCTAGCAAGGTGCCCACTACGCCATAAATCACAATTTTTGTGAAGTTGGGAAGCACCTACTAAGCCATTATTCGTCATTCTGCGGGGAAGCGAGGCACCAGCTACACGTCTGTAAGGCATTATGTGCACTTTGTTGAAGCGACAACTGATGACGATGAAGAATTATGGCTCAGCCCTTTGTAATGGTTTGGAAGCTTTAAACGGCCCACCAGTTATGTGATTTGCATTGGGTGACGCCCGGTCGCTATTTCCCTCTCCCGCCATGCTGTATAACATACGTTGACGCTGGAGAGAGAGGGGGGGGGCGAAGAACTTTACTGAGACCCCGAGGAAATGGATCATGCGCTTATGGGCTTCCTTGGCAACCAATAGAAGTGCACTTGCGAGGAACCCACTACGCTATAAATCATTGTGATTTTTGAGAAGTAGGGCAGCAGGCACTGTGCCGTTTTTCGTCATTCTACGGAGAGCCGTGGTACCTGCTAAACGCATGTAAGGCATTATGCGCACTTTGTTGATGCTGTGCGCGATAACGATGAAGAATTATGGTGGAGCCCTTTGTAATGGGTTGGAAGCATTCAACAACCTACTCGTTGCGCAATTCGCATTGTGTGACCCTTGGTTACAGAATTCGCGTTGTGAGACGCTGGGTGCTTATTTTACTCTTCTACCACGCTATATTGCATATGTTAATGTGCTTCCTTCCCGACATGAAGCCTGTATAGGACCTTTTTGCAAAGCATTTTCAAGCACCGGCATGGCTCAGAGGTTGAATACTGGGCTCCCGCGCAGAGGGCCCAGGTTCGAACCTCGTTCCATCCTGGAATTTGTTCTTATTTCGTTTTTTTTTCTTATTTCGAGCGATAGTGCTTACGGACACCGGCGGCGGCGGCGGACAACTACGGCGCCAAAAACGGCCGCTGAAATGATCTCATAACAGCTTTCGCTGTAAAATATAAATCATACTCAGATCGCGAAAAGAATGCTTGTATCGGTCACCATCATCCACGGTCCTTTCATCTCCACAAGGATCTAATCGCGCGTTTTGGCCAGTTGTCGGTCCGTTTAAGCAGCGAGACAACTTACCTGCTAGGCTACCACGACGGATCAAGCAATGTGCTAGTCGATATGTGAATCTACCAATGAATAGATAAACGGTTGAATGAATGAATGAATGAATGTCCAGTCAGAACTGTGGCTGCCTCACTCAGGGATCGAACGCGCTACCTGGCTATTTGCTATCGCCACACCCCAACGCATCACACAATCTTCCCGCCGAGCAACTGAAATGGAGTGTTGAGAGAACATATTTTACCTACGCTGAAAATAAAACTGCGTAGCTCTTTCGAGGTGACAATTTAATGTAAGAATCCACAAAGCCCTTTAGAATCCGGGAGGTCGAAATTTAGACGAATCCAATCAATGTCCCGTTATTTTCTCGCGCTGTGCGGACAGCCTTCCATTGAAAGCATACGGGAACACACCATAGCGACGCATTACCTTGCAGATATCTTAGACTCAATGCACGCTCCCATGTAACACAACCCAGTTAAAAATGATAACAGAAATCGCCATGAGGGCAACATGAGGTTGTTGCTACACGATCTCTCTGTAGTTCCTACAGATTGCTGTCGAAGCGACAGAGTCTTTTTGTTATACAATAGAGATCCTTTATAGTAACAACAAAAGTGATTTATATTGCGTGCATGTAGTTACAACAGAGAGCTGATGTGCTACAACAGATGTTTGTAGTACCGTAATAAGGTGTGCTGTAACACCAGAAATGACGCTGTAATAGCACGGAAAATTTGTTGTAGCACTACAGAAGCTTGTTAAGATAACAGAGCCTCGCGACATACAACAGGGTAAAACGGCGTGCCATGTCCCAACATACGACAAAGCATAAAAATTTTCTGCCGTCCTATTCTGCTGTGTTTTTTCAATTAGGAATAGAGAGAGAGAGAGAGAGAGAGAGTGACGAGAGAGGAGGGGAGAGGGAAACGTAGTTGAATATCCTTAAGACCGAGTTCGATAAACTGTTATGAATTTTTCGAGCACACTCGAAATGCCGGCGGGGAGATATGTCGCCTGTATTTTATACGCATACATTAGGAGAATAATAAATTGAGCGATAATTGAACGAAAAGACCGAAGGACGTCACGAGACGAGAGAAAGAACAGTTGCACCACAATGCTGCTGCGGCTACAACACAGAGGGCGACGACCCGATCAAAAAAAAAGAAAAAAAAAGCAGAAAAAAAAGATCGCTCAATTTTAAATAAGACATATGGCACTGGATACAAGAAGTAAACACAAGTAGCACTGACACCGCCATCAATGTAAGATGCAGCACTGAAGATTGGTTCCGGCAGCACTGAACTCAATTTTTAATTTAACGTGCTTTTTTTAACGCATATAACACGGACCCGGGAGGTATTCTGGCATCTCGAGTTTTCAACTGCGTAACCTTTATAGATCTCATAACGCTGGCATAAGAAAAAAAGCGAGCACGGCCATTAACATTTAGGCAAACATTTGAGAAAACATTTCGAGCGGAATGCATGCACTCTCTTAAAAATGCGAAATGAAATTGAAACGAAGTCTTGGCTTACACTGAACAAAAATGGAATTCAGACTCGAGATCGTACGATAGAACCGTCGACAAGGCTTCGTAACAACGATGAACATTGAAATTAGGGCAATAAACTGCCAACGCGATTATCATCTTATATAATTTTATTATTAATTTGCTTTCTTTATTGATTACAGGGGGCGTATTCGATAGCGACACTGAACATAACTAGCAGTCGAACCTAGACATTTTGATAGAAACAGTTTGGGGAAATAATGCAGGGAACTGAATACGTAGAAAATAATGCATTGCCCTTGCGGTTAATGTTTTTAGTACCTCGAAATAAATGCGGTAATAAACATCGCGGATAATTGTTGTGGCTTCAAGTCTCAAAACCAAGATATGATTATGAGGGACGCAGTAGTGGAAGACTCCGGAAATTTGGATCACCTGGGGTTCTTTAACGTACACATAGATCTAAAGCAAAGGGCCTTCCAGCGTTCCGCCTCCATCGAAATGCGGCCGCCGCGACCGGGATTCGATCCCGCGACCTGCGGGTCAGCACTCGAGCACCATAACCACTAGGCAACCGTGGTGGTTCAATGAAAATTGTTATTTGCAAAAGCAGCAATGCACCTGACGGAAATGTAATCCAAGTATAAAAGAGACTATATAATATTCGAACAAATTTACATTACGAAACACGACTTAGTTTTGCAGCGAAAGAATACGAATAAGAGAAAGAGGGTACAAATAACATATATATATATATATATATATATATATATATATATATATATATATATATATATATATATATATATATATATATCGTAAGAAAAAGAATGGCGCAATAAATCCGGAATATTATACAAACTAGTATTTCCAATTTCGTATACATGTACACATAACGAAAGCGCAGACCCGCCACGGTGGTCTGGTGGTTATGGTGCTCGACTCTAAGGCCACGGGATCGAATCCCGGCCGCGGCGGCCGCATTTAGATGGAGGCGCAGTGCTTGAGTCCCGTGTGCTTAGATTTAGGTGCACGTTAAAGAACCCGGTGGTGGGAATTTCCGCGAGCCCTCCACTAAGGCGTCCCTTGCTAATCATATTGTGGCTTTGGGAGGTGAAACCCCGACAATTATTATTAACCAAAGCGCAGCTGACGAGAAGAAACCGGCTCTCGAATATGGAGACAGTTGAGTGAATACAATCTATAACGCAACGCATACGAAGAGGGCAATATGGCGGAAGAATAGCACAAAACGCGGCGTTTAACATCTGCAAACTCGCGATGGCACTCTGCCTATACGGTGTCAACGTCAACGTTCGTCAACGCTTGCCCCTTCAACAGGAAAGACAGCGTCCTTTGAAGGCTTCAAAGCCGTTCCCATTTATTACAGCGAAGATGTCAGCCTCTAGTTGGACGGAATGTTTCCGTCGCACATCAGGCAAAAAGAAGCTATCATAATCATGAAATACCGGCACCTTCAAATAAGAGGGAAAAAAAAGGGACAGTGGCCACCCATACAGAGCAAACGGCAGCTCCTAAATATAATAATAGATAAAAGTAATAACCAATACAACCCCACCCCTACCGCCATAGGCGCGCGCAGAGTTCTTCATAGCCTCCCCCCCCCCCCCCCGTGCACGCACCTATGCCTACCCCCCTGAAGCTTTCTGCACGGTCACCCCGTGCTGCACAGTCTAAGAAGAAAAAAAAAAGAGTCCTTTGACTCCTTCAGGAGAGTCCTGACTTGCCACGTGCATGACTCTCTTTAAACTCTCTTTGGAGATCATTACACCCTCGCCGGAGAGTCGTGTGACCCACGAGAGAGTCAATGTGCCTCTTTAAAAAGAGAGTCATATACGTGGTGAGTCAGGACTCTTCGAAAGGAGTCACATATACTCCCTTTTTTTTCTTAGTGCACCGCCTCCGGGATCGGCCCACTTTTCATGAAAGCACACTCTGCGTGGGTTAAACAAGATAAAAGATGTACCGGTCCTTATAGTTGGCAATCGTAACGTACACTTTGCCCATCACAAAAAAAAAAAAACAACACCCGGTACAAGAAGATCGTAAATGACAATTTCACATTAGCAGTTGAGACGTTGGTTGTCTAAAATCAGTCGTGGAGGTGGTGTTTCTTTAACGTCACTTGTGGTGGTGGACTCTCTTTTTTAATTTTCTTTTTATTTTTGCATCGGAACCTCACAGATTCAATGGAAGAGCGATTGCACCACTCCGGAGTGTCACACAAACTAGCACACGCAAGAGATATGAATGCGTTTAACGTGAAATGGAAGTTCGCATTTATCGAAAATTCAGTTATCTTGTTCTGTTCCACGTCTAAAGTATGTAGTTGTTCGTGTTGTTTTGTCGATACCGTCACTTATACGGGAAACTTCCCTGTCACCACCTCCTTCCACATTTTACGTCTTCACGTGCATTCGCGAAGCTGATTTTGACGAATATAGCAAACAGAATTACGCAACCTCATCACAGACGCGGTGATATCGCGTGCGGTCTATTGACAACGATTCAGAGAGGGATTATACAAAATCCCGGTTCATTCGAACGCATCTTTCGTAAAACTCCGGTTAACCGAAGTTTTGCTTACGTTTAAAAGGTTCTTTCAGTATGAAAGCCTTTCTAGTCGAATATAGAATATTTATAGTGTTTAAAAAACATGTACAGGACCCTCGCATGCTTCCAGATCAAAAGAAAAAATAAAACAATAGGCTACAAAAACTGATATAACGAACTACTAGCCCATCAACGGGCAAAGCATGCTTGATTAGGAAGCTTACAGTTGTCATGCGAAAAAAAAAAAAACTAATTTTATCCACGCATTGCATAAAGAGGCAAGGAAACATGTGCCTCGGCGTATTACAGACGCCTCAAGAAGCACAAGCCATCGGAACCGTAGCGGTAAAAGGGACTAAGCTCTTCCACTTTGCAGATTTTCAGAACAAATACGTCGAACGTCTAGTTGTAGTTTTTCTTGTTTTTTTTTACATGTAAATATCATGTCTTTGCCTATCGCAACAGATTCCGGATAAGGGGCTTCCTGTATATCATTAGCTTCTTGCACTCTGGGCAACAAATTACTACTTTAAAATTTCGAAAGCGAAATTCTGACACTATTCCATTCCTATACTTGAACTGTGAAACTGCTCACGACTCCATTCCACGAATCGTATATAATCCTGTTTTCCGTTTCCAGGAGAAAAAAAAAAAGCATTGCCAAGACAGTGGTGCTGCTCCGGTCAAAAGTGGGAGGTGAAAAAGAGTGTCATAAAATAGCGTAAACGCGTTCTTTCTTCAGAGTAAATTCTTCTTTTAAGTCTAACGGTGGGTGTTCGAGCGCTCCAGTTCACATAACGTGACCACTGCAGCTACCGATATGTAAACATATTTACTCAAAATCACCGCTACAGCTCGCACGGCTTAGTGACCAGTGGCGTTCGCTATGACTGTAAAACACACACAACAAAAACGACATACAGACGCTGCTGAAGTGTATTTCGCAAGTATAACGGTACTATACCTCACCGGGGGCCCTCAAACGAGCTCGAGTTCAGATGACGTGACCACTGCATCTACCGTTTTGTAAACACGTTTACACAAGATCACCGCTACAGCTCGCACGGCTTAGTGGCCAATGCATTACGCTCGCAATGAGTGTAAGATACATGAAACAATATAAAGATGTGGTAAAGTGTGTTTAGTATAGATAACAATAGTACCTCACCAGGTACTATTGTTACACAAGAACACAGAGGCAAGTGCATTACAGTATTCTAGCAGCAGACTCTGTAGTCGTAGAGGATATGCTATGCATTTCATGATGTATAGTTCTTTACACAGAACGCTTAAAGAAGAACGGCTATTTGGGCTACCGTGCTTGCGCTGCAAACCCTTTCAGAACGCTTAAGTTGCCAATTAAACTTTCGTCCCACGCCCGAAACTCTCTAAGGATCATGAAAAGCTCGTGAAACGCAACGCAGTGTGTAGTGTATCACTTTGAGAGTGAAAAGTTTCCTCCTATAGAGGCAGCTGCGTTTGGGGAGGTGATATCCACAGCATATGTAAGTCCCCAAGAAAAAGAAAAAAAAAGTAAACAAGTGTCTGCGTGCGTGTGTGTTTCTGTGGAAGTGGGGAGGGCACGGAGTTGACAGGCGATTCAAAGAGCGACCGCATCGAAAGACCCGGTTCAAATGTCAAAATCGTCTGCTCCGGCCATTGTATGCAAGACTCCCGGAGACACCGCGATTCATAACATACGCACAATAACCACGCGAAGCAAAACAAGGTGGCAACCGGAAACACTTGCCGAACATGAATACCGGACAAGCAGATCATTGCGAGCAAAAAAAGTATGAAAAAGCAAAAGAAAGACGGGAGGGCGAAATCATGGAAGATTTTTCACGAGGACTTTTGTCTTTTTTTTGTTATTCTTTGTTATATGTTTTCATGTTTGGTTTTACCTCACCGAGAGCCGTGAGGTCGCTTTGGAAAATGGTGCATACACCCCGATATTCAGTTCTGACAAAAATAAAGAAAAAAGAATAAATAAATAACGCCTGTGGTGCATCGGAACATGTAACGTTCTCAAGTATGAAAGCAGCTCGAAGATTTCGGCGCCTTTCAGACCAGTGTGCCAGCATTCACAAAATACCTCTAACGATAGAACTGTTTTCGTAAAAGCACATTCTAGCTAGCTATCGCACGTAGGTCATCTTATTAGCGAAAGCCGCTGATTAATTGTACTGAGCGAGTGATTACGAAATAAATTTTCGTGAATATGGGGACCCGTGTTCAGTGCAAGGTCGATCGTGAGCCCAACGCACACAGTGGTTAGGCGTAAATCGAGGGGAAAAGACCGAGAAGTCGATGAGAGGCTCTCGAGAACGTGAAGACTGATTGGTGGAGTCGTCGAGTTTTCGTATAAACTCTTCCGGTGAGGGTCATTTTAGTTCTTAAGTCGCAATATATCCGTTCCTGATATTACCACAACTAATAGAAAGAGTGGAGAAACAGCACAGCCTGAGTAAATTGCATAGAGACAGAAATCGAAACCGTGGTCAGTCCTCGCAAGTCGACCGTCGTGCCAAGGAGCAACCCTTTCCGAGAGACAGGCAATCGCAACACTCGTTACCTGAATCACATATATGCCAGTAAGCTTGAGATTGCACTCCTATTTCATTCCTTCGCGCTTTGTTTAGAGGTCTTGAAATAAAGCCGCTATCTTGATATCGGTTATAACTTGATATGAAAACGGAAGAGAAAGACCACACTCAAACAGCCATCGTGCGGATACCTCCACTAGTGCCGGTGGTTTAAGCAGCGTTTCGAATCTTCGGCCTCACTTCATGTCTCAACTTGACGCCCAGCATCGATGGGGCTGCGATCCTTTCGAAGCACGGCGGCAAGGAAGTCAGTCACCATCCGTGTCCACACTTCCATCGTTTATTGCCGATTTCGTTTGCTCGCAAGGATCGAACAATGAAGCGTGGAAGCCGTCCAAATGGTTTCAAGAGAACCCGCCGACTGCTCGGCAACGGTGAGAAAAAGTATATGCGGCGAAAAAAATGCGCCGATACTAGCGGGAACCGCGCGCGATCGGCGGCTGCCACACCACCGAGGGGTCTTGAGCGCCGCCGCGCGTTTTCTCTAGCACTATTGTAGCAACACACAGCACTGCGTCGCTCGACCAGTTGTGTCTCGTTGCCTAGCTGGACGTGGTGTATCCGATAGAAGGCGATCGGCCAAACGTAACGCGACGCGACGGATAAACCGGGGAGTGGGTTTCCGACCGCGGCTCGGTTTCAGCGCGCCGCCGACACGACCGGGCTCGAGTGCAGCGCGGTGTGTGCGTGCGTGCGTGAGCGTGGCTGAGCGAGGGAGAGCACAGCGCTGCTGTCGTCGTCGTCGGCGGCGGCGGCGACTCGAACGCCGAGCTCGAGCGCCGAAGGGAGGCTGGGGAAAGCACTCCGCCGCGGTTTTTTCGCTCGCGGAGGGCCTGGGATCGCGCGCGGGCCGTGAATTGCGGGCCCGAGGCCCGGACTCCGGTCTCGCCGGCAAGCTCACTCACCTCTGGCCCCGGCAGCGTCCAGGTCACGGCGGTCCGGGCTCGGAGCGCAGGCGGTCGGACGCCATCGCTGGCACGGGTTTCACCCCCACCACTCCTCACCCTGACAGCTCGGTCGCCATGGCAACGCCCGCGAGGGAGCACAAAAACTGCGACGACGACGACTCTCTCGCGGGCTCACGCGAGAACAGCTGTCGCCGCTGGCGCCGGCTAGCGGCGTCGAACGCGCTGACGCTAGCGCCGCCGCCGCCGTCGCTACAACTTTCTTCGAAGACGAGCGCCTTATCCTTCGGCAGCCCGCTGCTTCATTCCTTCCATCCATCTCTAGTTTCTAGAGGCGTCGTGAGGGGTCGCTGGAAACCCTTAAGAACAAGGTTTCCAGACCTCGGCCGCGACCCTAGCCGGAGCCCGGGGCTGTGGAACAGCTGGCTTCCGTGCAGGCGCGTGTGGCGTGCCGGCTTCTTCGCGCTGAGGGCATTGTGCGTGAAATTTTACTATCGATTGGTTTTAAAGGCTTTTGATCCGGCACTACGCAGGTAACCTTTGTTTTTTTTTTTTGTAGTTTACTGCTGGAGGTACCGCTAGCGTGGAAACGAGCACTCGACGAAATCTCTCCAAACATCGAATCGTGACTGGATCTAGCGTCTTTCGAGATTACAATTGCAATGGGAAATGCTGTCATTCGGGTTCATCGTTAAGTACATACAGGGACGGTCTACCACGTTGTTGCTCATTTTATGCCATAATATTCTAGATTAAAAAATATCGCATTCAAAGTTGGTGGCGACGATGCTTCGTCGACAATTACCGCGGTCGAAAGCCAGCAACAAAGCCCGTGCTCTTTTCAAACAGCGACCTTTCGCGAGCGAAGTCAGGCAAACGTATGAGCAGTCGTTGAATGCGAAGTTGCAAGTTGCCTATTATTATGCCTATCAGAATATGAAGTTTCAAAGCTGCAGTGAGATGGTTTTTCTTACGTAATTCCAGAAGCAACATAATATGATCGAGAAAACGTGTTTACACAGTTTGAATGTATAAACATTTCGATGGTCAACAAAAACGAACGAACGAATGAATGAATGAATGAATGAATGAATGAATGAATGAATGAATGAATGAATGAATGAATGAATGAATGAATCTCGGCGTCGAAGTGCTCACAACGAAATGTGCAAGAAACATGGACCGGACGCATTCATGGAAATGTCTTACGCAGTGCTACAGCTGACAGTTCCAGCAGTTACAGGATTGCCTAGGACAAAAAGGAGTTCTTACACACAAACATCATTTGCGGATTCGTATCCGTTCTTTCTTAATTTTTTTTCCCTACAACCTAAGCTAATATAAATGTTCCGCGTACACCAACCAATGCACCGCTCCACCACACCCTGTAAAGGGTGCACCGTTGCCTCGCCATGGTGTACTGCGGAGAAACCCACAACGCCAGGCAAAACACAAAGCATAAGCGGAAGCGGGCGCGGACGGCGGCCGATCAGGAATCCGGAAGCGAACAAATTGGGCGTCGCGCATTGCCGAGAAATCCGCCGAAATCGAGGCCTCCTACGCTCAATACTTGCTGCGTTCCCAAAGGCTGCGGCTTTAGCGATAAAAAAATAAGATCAAAAGAGAGAAAGGGGTTTGGCACAACCGGGTGCAGTGGATATGGCTCAGCACGACACGCAGAGGGGAAAAAAAAGCAAGAAACAAGCGATAAAGTAACACGCCCGGCCTTCGCTTCACCGCCACAGACGCTTGAAGAAAAAGATTACAAACAACGCCTAAGAGGTCGTTTTACGTCTCGTTTGACAGACGGGAAACACGCCGGAGCCCCCTGTCATTGTGACGTAGCCCGCAGCTGCGCCTGTCAAAAGCGCGCGACGAAGTGGCGGGAGCGCGCAGACTGCCCGCCCAGAGTTTTAGTGCGCGGGCACCGCCCACTGCGACCTACTACAGCGCTCTCGCGACTGCGCCCTCGGTTGGCCGGCATCTCCCTACCGAGGGTGCGTCGAGGTGGCGCCACCTGACAACGCTTGGCGGACGCCACAACGCGGGCGTTTCGAACATTTCTTAACGCGAATCATTTCAGGGGAAGTTTTCCCGCTCCTCGTTGTTCGCTGACCGGAACGGAAGCGGTTTTGTTACGACAGCTTCGTACAAACACACTTCCTGTCCATGCAACCCTACACAAGTATTACCCTAATGTCTACCCAACGTCACAAAGCCCACACTGCTAATCAGAAGGGGGATTTACTCCATAAGGTGTGGTGCTGCACAATCTACATCAAACCAGACAAACAGATCCACGGCGTAATGCAAGTCCACTGCTTAACCCGCATATAGCTTGACAGAAATGGCTCACATGCCTGACAGATTACATCGGCTGACGGAAGCCCCGCTAGAGGGCACGACGATCGTACCATAGAGCGCTTCCCTCTTTTACGAACGGGAAGCCACATTAGTATGTGTTCACTGCCACTCGTGTGATGATTAGCAGATTTTTCTTTCTTACGAAAAATTCAAGCGTAAGAAGGCTTCGTAAATAGGGGCACCGGAATTGTTAGCGCTTCTATGTGGCAGCCATCTTTTTGCTCTTGGACAGTGGGAACATCCGTAACGAAGAGCCCCGATAGACCTTCGACCTGTCCACATGGAAAAAAAAGGGGGAGAGTACGAATTTCATGGGAAAAAAATGAAAGAACAACAAACAATTCTTTTCTCAAAGCTACCCGGGTTGTCCTATATAGTAAAGTTCTGAAGCGCGGATGAAAATGCCAAGTGATTCGCGGAGACAATTTTCTAAAGGAGCTTGTTCCACTGAATAACTGTTCGCGGAAGGTATGCGCGTTTGAATGCGCGTATTGCCCGCTGCGAACTCGTGCGCACTTTTAATGCGTGATCTGCACGGGGCGCATATGTGCAGTTGTAGACAAGTGAAATGCGAAAAAAAAAAACGTTACAAAGTGGAACACCTTCCGCAAGCAGTGACCCGATACCACAAACTCGCGTCGGCAATCACGCGGTCCCAAGATATTGTTTGGACTCCACATTAGAAGTGTGCTATGCAAAATCGTGTCTGACATTCTAAGTGTAAAAAAAAAAAGATTGCCAGCGTGCACGCGGACCATCGCGGTGCTGTCGAATATCCATTCCTAAATCAGTGCATAGAAAAATTATCGGCAGTGAACGCACAAGACTCTGTGTACACGTATGAGACATGTATGTTCAATTCAATTCAATGTTGTTTTTTTTTATTTTCTTGAGAAGTTAAGAAAGAGGCCAGGACTAAAGGCTTATGTGCCTGACAAACGTATCCGCCTCCACATACACTTCAGTCAACGATCGACATTCTTCTTCAGACTAAAGTGCGTTGGCGGGCTAGTTGGTTGTTCATGCTTAGTTTCTACAGCGCGACTGGACGCGGACGAAGAAGGAACACGCAAACACACACACAGCGCTGACTTTCAACTGGAATGTTTATTTTTCATATGCACGTGACGCTTATATAGACACACGCCAGCAGGTGCACACAAAACAAGAAACAAAAGCAGGACCCAAACGCGCATGTTCTGCCGCAATCACAACCAGTTGCCACCAGCCTAGAGTGACGCATCCAGATATCTCTTTTCCTTATCTGTTAGAGACAAGGATGGCATGCTGACACATGTATCATTCATTTTATCTATTTCATACGCTTCAATAATTTCTCTAGTCAATCGATCTCTTGCCCTGTTGAGTATACTAGTTTTATCAAAAATGGGAAAACAGCCACATCTTTGGCAGTGAATGGCAAGGTGTCCGGAAATAACTTTCGTGACATTGTACTTATGTTCGCGCAACCTTTGATTCGCGGCCAGACCGCGAATTGGCCAGACCGGCCGGTGTGTGAATCAAAGGTTGCGCGAACATAAGTACAATGTCACGAAAGTTATTTCCGGACACCTTGCCATTCACTGCCAAAGATGTGGCTGTTTTCCCATTTTTGATAAAACTAGTATACTCAACAGGGCAAGAGATCGATTGACTAGAGAAATTATTGAAGCGTATGAAATAGATAAAATGAATGATACATGTGTCAGCATGCCATCCTTGTCTCTAACAGATAAGGAAAAGAGATATCTGGATGCGTCACTCTAGGCTGGTGGCAACTGGTTGTGATTGCGGCAGAACATGCGCGTTTGGGTCCTGCTTTTGTTTCTTGTTTTGTGTGCACCTGCTGGCGTGTGTCTATATAAGCGTCACGTGCATATGAAAAATAAACATTCCAGTTGAAAGTCAGCGCTGTGTGTGTGTTTGCGTGTTCCTTCTTCGTCCGCGTCCAGTCGCGCTGTAGAAACTAAGCATTCTTCTTCAGAGCATTTTGCTTTTTACGTAAGGCTTAAGCAGTACAGTATAATCAAGTCAAGATAAACACTCATTTAAACTGCATGTATCCAATATGCGCGCGCACACACGTGCGCGTACCACGATCCGGGCGAAATAAAAGGCACCACTTGTTCATTCTAGCGCTAGCCATCATCTAGCCAACCATAGCCAGTGCTAACCAGTGCTCATACTGTGACAGTATATACGTCAAACGAGCCCCTCGGACAATTCCCCTACTTTCGCACATTCTGTAGCGAAAGTAGGGGAATTGTCCGAAGGGCTTGTTTTGTGTATGATACCCAACTAACGAAACCGACAGGCAATTAAGCCAAGGAAAGCATAGGGCACATTATTTGTGTTTTTTAAAACTGTATTGTAATGATTCTCACTTAAATTGAAGAAATTAAAGTGGAAGAAAAATCACCCTTTCCCTTGGTGGCATCCGGACCCACAACCTTCGAATTCTTTACAGAATGTTAAATAAAATCTTTAACAAACGGCAGCCACGAATTCCTCGTCATTGCGTGAACACGGCATTCCTCGAAGGACCTGCAGCTGCGAAAGCATCGGCGAGGTTGCGTATTAATAGGAACGCAGGAGGGGAAAGCCTACGGATTGAATAAATAGGATATACGACACCCGGCAGCCAGTATCGACGCCGGTCAGGTAGGAGGGGCGCCCTTAAAGTAGAAACACTCGTGACGTCACAGACCGAGGGAGACCGACCAGCTGTCCCGCATTCGCTTCTTGTCTGTGGCGTGACCAGTGAAAAGAGGGTCATCGTCTGGCGGGATCTCGTGCGGCCAGATCAATGAACTGCGGGGCATCCACCGCTCTGTACCAGCTGCGTGACGCGCACGAGCGAGATTTACAGGTCAACGCGGCGTCATTGCTGTCATTTACCATTATTAAGGCGAAAGCGTGAGATGCCTCATCAAACGCGAGAACTGACTTAGTATCGAAGCATGGGCGTGTTGGTTAGACATCGGAGGTCTTTCTACCAATAAAGTGTTGTAAGTCAGCGCTCTGTGTGCGTCGCCTTTCTTGTCCTCGTTTTCTCTTGCGCTGTATCCCCTCCGATGCGAGAACTGACCGTCGGCGGTGTCTACGCGAGTGATGAAAGAAATCATCAGCACGTGATGACGTCACTATATGACGTCAGGATGACGCCACATGTCCACAAAATTTGAGGCATCGTAATGACAGCTGTAGCGCAAACTCATGGACTCGGACAAAGAGTTCGCGCTATAGCAATCATCATGACATACCAACTAGCCCAAGCCGCCACCCTTTCTAAGTCATAATGGTGTCACATAACGCGACGTCGCATGATGACGTCATCACAACATCGTCGTTTGGTCAAAAGTGGACCGATCACAGAGGCACTGCAAAACCACGTGATATGCAGAAAGCTTCTCAACGCCTCCGATATCGGAGCGAATAAATACAATAAAAACTGAGGAGGAGAAGACGGCTTTCGCCTTCTAGTCGTCCCAGGCAAATGCGTAAGGGACCGAGCGACTTTTTGTCGTCACTTAGCTTTACTTATACGTCGTTAAGCGAACGATAGGCAAAGCTCCGTACACATACATTTGGCGCATCCCAAGCTTGCCCTAACCAAGATGGCCGCACTCCCAATATAAAACCATTGTTTAGTGAATGCCAGGCCCTGTAGCTCGGCTATTCTCTCCAGGTGTCTCTCCCTTTCTGTCCAGATATCGCTCAACCTTTCTCTCTCTCCTTCTCTGCCAAAGTTGAGACAAGCATCTTGGAAGCTTGGAAGATGCCTTTACGGTTCTCGTTCGCGGTCCGCCATCTTAGTTCGATCAGATGAAGTGTGTGGGGAAGTTTACTTTGGAGTCTGACACACCACCTATTTTAATGCCTATTGTTCATTGTGTAAAACATAAAGATAAACAGACACGCCATGAAGAAAGCTGTAAAAAAGACAGACAGACAGACAGACAGACAGACAGACAGACAGACAGACAGACAGACAGACAGACAGACAGACAGACAGACAGACAGACAGACAGACAGACAGACAGACAGACACACACACACACACACACACACACACACACACACACACACACACACACACACACACACACACACACACACACAACGTTTAACTAAACGAAAGTGGAAGAAAAATTTTAGCATTAAAATTTATCTGCAACGCGAGAAGGAAGCACAAGACTAATAAAATTGTGATCAAGAGCGATGAGAAAATGACTTGGAAGTCAACCAAAGTTAGAAACGTTACGTCACCACAGGATGAAGTGTTCCGCGCACCAAGTTCAAAATCGGTTACAAAGGGCAGGCTTGTGCGCCAAAAACAGCTCAGTATATGAAATGATTCGATATACCCAAATTCGGCTATAGCGAACTTAAGCGAGCTATTGCGATGCACTTTTATCCCCGTGAAGCAGAGATGCTGGAAAGGCATTCGAATATTGAAAACAAGACCATACATATGTATAATAGGTAGTAACTGCTGCCTGTTCATTGTAAAACTGCTTGAATTGTTTCACAGAGTCACAAAGAACGGTGTTTCCTATGTGCAAGATTGTGTAGATTTGCTCCAGCCCACTCGAAAAAGAAAGCATTGAATAAAGAAAGAAAACGATTCCCTGGAACGCTGCGTCCGCGACATGCAAGCGGCTTTATGACGCTGGCAGCTGGTGCTCTCTGTTCAAGCTAGCCAATGCCCAGACCTTTACGAGAACTCCGTTGTTTTTCTTGTTTTTTTTTTATATATTTTTAAGATTTGAGACATACACAGTCCCGAGTGCTACGGATAAAGGCAAAAGACTGCTTGACAAAGGCTCCGAGAATCTTAAATTCCCACTCACGTGAGCACTGGTCAGCAAGTTTCGCGTGATCTATACTGAGAAAAAATAACTTTATAGAAATATTTGTATCCCGGTTAAGCTGCACGCGACCTCAGTTGTTCGCACCCACTGGGGACGCAAAGATGATGAGAGAAGGGAGGAGGGGGTGAGGGGTAAGTGTAAAGGGGGGGGGGGGGGAGTTAGTTTTGTAAGATTCGTTATACCGTTTAAAAGAGAAGACGGGGCGAAATAAAAATTGTTAACATACCACTAACAGGTAGAATGATTACAGAAACTGAAGTTCTCGGAAGTTTTATTTATAGTAATGGAGTTCAGCGGTAATAAACTCATTTATCACGTCGGATCAACAATTTCGTGGTTTTGCAAAGTACTGAACAAATGAGTGGTCTGGCGGCACGCCAGCTCTCTATCACATTTCGTGTGGTTGCCAAAACAGGTCACCAAATTTAAATACTTTTATAGGTCAATTTAAACTATCTAACACTTTTGAGTTATGGTAGGCGAAGTTCGCCACCTCTGACCCGGAGGTGCAGCTAGCGCTTCTGGGTCACGCCAGGCAGGCGGCAGTAGTCAGTGGGGCCCCGGACTTGGGGCCCCACACAACGACCTCATGACCCCTTACCCCAAACCCTTATGATTATTGTGGTGATTGCCTTTATGAATGCCTTATCAATGCAGTTCTTCTTCTTCCTCTTGGCCGATCCCCTGCAGTGGGCATGCCCCAATAATCGGGGAACAAGCATGCAGTCAACTTCTTCATTTCTTTCTCGCAAGGTAACGATTGCGTTTACTAAACGCAAACGACTTCTCAAACCTGAAATGCGTGTTCAAGATTCTCCGTGAGACCTTTCCTTTTTTTTCCACGGAGCTCAATTATCTTTTTCGCTGAGCAGAAGCACCTCTGAATCTCTCGTTCCCATCTCCGGCGTGGTCTAGTGGCTAGGATACCTGGCTTTCACCCAGGAGGCCCGGGTTCGATTCCCGGCGTCGGAATAACTGGTCTCATGGTGTAACGGTTAGCACTCTGGACTCTGAATCCAGCGATCCGAGTTCAAATCTCGGTGAGACCTGTTTTTTTTTTTTTTTTTTTTCCTTCACGAAGCACAACGACCTTTTTAACGGAGCAGAAACTCCTCTGCATCTGCCGTTTCCATCTCCGGCGTGGTCTAGTGGCTAGGATACCTGGCTTTCACCCAGGAGGCCCGAGTTCGATTCCCGGCGTCGGAATAAGTGGTCTCATGGTGTAACGGTTAGCACTCTGGACTCTGAATCCAGCGATCCGAGTTCAAATCTCGGTGAGACCTGTTTTTTTTTTTTTCCTTCACAAAAAAGCACAACGACCTTTTTAACGGAGCAGAAACTCCTCTGCATCTGTCGTTTCCATCTCCGGCGTGGTCTAGTGGCTAGGATACCTGGCTTTCACCCAGGAGGCCCGGGTTCGATTCCCGGCGTCGGAATAAGCGGTCTCATGGTGTAACGGTTAGCACTCTGGACTCTGAATCCAGCGATCCGAGTTCAAATCTCGGTGAGACCTGTTTTTTTTTTTTCCTTCACGAAGGGGGGGGGGGGGGGGGCACAACGACCTTTTTAACGGAGCAGAAACTCCTCTGCATCTGTCGTTTCCATCTCCGGCGTGGTCTAGTGGCTAGGATACCTGGCTTTCACCCAGGAGGCCCGGGTTCGATTCCCAGCGTCGGAATAACTGGTCTCATGGTGTAGCGGTTAGCACTCTGGACTCTGAATCCAGCGATCCGAGTTCAAATCTCGGTGAGACCTGTTTTTTTTTTTTTTCCTTCACGAAGGGGGGGGCACAACGGCCTTTTTAACGGAGCAGAGACTCCTCTGCATCTGTCGTTTCCATCTCCGGCGTGGTCTAGTGGCTAGGATACCTGGCTTTCACCCAGGAGGCCCGGGTTCGATTCCCGGCGTCGGAATAAGCGGTCTCATGGTGTAACGGTTAGCACTCTGGACTCTGAATCCAGCGATCCGAGTTCAAATCTCGGTGAGACCTGTTTTTTTTTTTCCTTCACGAAGCACAACGGCCTTTTTAACGGAGCAGAGACTCCTCTGCATCTGTCGTTTCCATCTCCGGCGTGGTCTAGTGGCTAGGATACCTGGCTTTCACCCAGGAGGCCCGGGTTCGATTCCCGGCGTCGGAATAAGTGGTCTCATGGTGTAACGGTTAGCACTCTGGACTCTGAATCCAGCGATCCGAGTTCAAATCTCGGTGAGACATGTTTTTTTTCCTTCACAAAGCACAACGACCTTTTTAACGGAGCAGAAACTCCTCTGCATCTGTCTTTTCCATCTCCGGCGTGGTCTAGTGGCTAGGATACCTGGCTTTCACCCAGGAGGCCCGGGTTCGATTCCCGGCGTCGGAATAAGCGGTCTCATGGTGTAACGGTTAGCACTCTGGACTCTGAATCCAGCGATCCGAGTTCAAATCTCGGTGAGACCTGTTTTTTTTTTCCTTCACGAAGCACAACGACCTTTTTAACGGAGCAGAGACTCCTCTGCATCTGTCGTTTCCATCTCCGGCGTGGTCTAGTGGCTAGGATACCTGGCTTTCACCCAGGAGGCCCGGGTTCGATTCCCGGCGTCGGAATAAGTGGTCTCATGGTGTAACGGTTAGCACTCTGGACTCTGAATCCAGCGATCCGAGTTCAAATCTCGGTGAGACCTGTTTTTTTTTTTCCTTCACGAAGCACAACGACCTTTTTAACGGAGCAGAAACTCCTCTGCATCTGTCGTTTCCATCTCCGGCGTCAGGGCTGGGCAAAGATACTTTGAAATTGTATCGCGATACGATACAAGATATTCAGGCAAGAAGTATTGAAGATACAGATACAAGATACTGCCGCAATAATTGTATCCGATACGATACTTGGCAATTGTATCTTAAGATACTTCGATACATTCTCGAATTTGTTATTATAGATCCATATAATGTAGCAGCGAACGCCTATACACGAAAATGTCTGCTTGAAAATTTCTTAACTTTGACCTATTTTGTTTCACTTGAAATAAATGTCTGTTATCTCAAAAGTTTTGCCCTCCTTGCTCAAAGTGAGTTAGTTTCCTTCCAAAACAACTTATTGGGGCTTGTTTTAGCTTCTTCACAGGACAACTCTTCATACACTTCGCTGACAGGGGTTCTGGCTTGTCATTTTTGCAATTGATGGGAGTCGCTGCTCAGCTTGCCGACCATGCTAGCGGGTTGCCAAATAATCACAATAACTTCAATAAAAAAAAATTAAGCCTTCGCATGACTGCGCAATTACCGGTGTAGACTTTTACCTTGTCCGTAAAAGAAGGGTTGCACAATACCGTATATCCGAACAGGTGTACAGCAGCAACAACGCTGGTAGCGACTTTTCTTTTTTTGGAGGGGGGGAGGGGGGAGGAGGGGGAATGCATGGTGTACGGGTTTGTGACCGTTCGCTAGCGGCCCGGCTGGAACACATGACCGTATCCGTCCCATTTGTTTTTATTTTCTAAATAAGTATGTTCGGTGAACTACACAGGCATGACTGGTCTCAAGCATTTCTTTCGTGAGGAACATGTGGTCACCATGTGCTGAAACATAACCGTGGAACAAAAAATCTACATTTCAATCCGCGTCCAGATTTCACTCGTTCTGTACATCGGTATCAATGTTTCTCGAATCCTGACTCCAAATACCCTTCAGAAATCACTTATATATGAGATATGGGAAAGGTTTTGTTTCAAATTGCAACGTCATTTTGTTCAAACTCTCTCCGACCCCACCATCTTCACTGTACCGGCCCTTGGAGCTAAATTTTGCGACTGAGTTTGAGCTGAGTTTGAGACCCCTGGTGTATACGTAGATGACGTAAAACTGCAATGAATTTTCACGTTCTGCTTAGCTGCTGGCGTGAGGGATTCATTGTTGATATGCTCACTAACCTGCAATCTTTTGGCAATTTTTCTTCAACGAGAGAACATGTGCAACACATAAACGTTTCAGGCGTATCGTACAGTTGCACTAAGCGTCGCAGGACACCGCAGCTACTCGCGCTATTGCCGCTTATAGCTCCCATTACGTGGCGATTAGTAATAGAAAAAATATTCAAGACGCCCTAAAACAGGAAAACAAATATAAGTAAAATAGAGAGGTGGTTTTGTATCAAACATTCACATTGAATGAGTACAGAAAAACAATACAGACGGCGCCCTAATAACTATAAGCATGAAGTATCGTAGACTTACCTGTTGAGAAAATAGAAAATTCAGTGCCTACGGAAAATTGCCTGAAACGGCTCGTTGGGACGCTCATGAGCAAAACAGGGCATTCAGTAAAGCAAAGTTTCTCGAATCCCCTTCCTAACATCTTCAAGATGGCTCCTAATTATATCCATTATTATAACGCAAACTCAATTTCGCTATTTTCTTAAGCGGTAAGCAGAATATGTTGTACTGTATACTCAAGGCACACCCACATAATAATATATTTGTTTTCAAAATCGCCTTGGCAACGTCTAAATGTGTAAACAGTAGTATAAATAAAGCAGACAGAAGAATAAAGCAGAAATCTTATTTTGGGAGCGCGTTACAGAAGACATACTGCAGTGACCAGACTAGAAAAGCAGTCCAGAGACCTAGGTAATGTATGTGATGCAAAATGACAGCTAAGAAAGCACTTGTGCTAATAAAGAAATTATGATTTCATAAATTCTTTGAATAAATGTAGATGGAAGTGAAAATTACGGTACGCGAAGATATTTTCTGTTAGGTAAACGCTTGCTCTGTTAGATCTAGCATCTGTACCAGTGGTGCTAAAGTTGTTAGAACTTTATTTGCATATAAGTTAATTCATTGCATGCAAGTCAAACTTACATCCACGAGATCCTTCAAATCGCTGATATGCAAAATCTACGCGACGCAAAGCAACCCCATTCTTGCACACATCACATTTCGTTACGGAGCAAGACACAAGAGAATCTTCAATAACGACACTGTAGCAACATCAGAATTTGCGCGATAGACGCTGCACGCAGTGGAGTACGCGGCGCAGGACAGTGGCTATAAGAGCAAGTATCACGGCATTGGCACAACTAAAAAGAACAGAAATCAAGAAAACAAAAGGTGCGTGGGCTGTTCGTAGACGTCCGCGTGCTTGTGTTCCTCATCTTCTACCCTCACTGGAGGACTCTGGCGTAAAAATAAAATAACGCCACTGCCCTTAGACTTTTTCAGATGGCTTAGTGGCACCAGTACCAGCTTGAGAAGCGGAGCTGGGCCAGAGATTATTGTTTCGCACGGTTGTGTTGCGATAGAAGTATCTTGTATCTTAAGATGCACGATACATTATCGAATGTATCGGAAATACAGATACTGATACTCGTCTTTCGAGACGTATCGCGATACAGATACAAGATACCCATAGAGTATCTAAGATAGTATCTAAGATACATGTATCTTCGATACTGCCCAGCACTGTCCGGCGTGGTCTAGTGGCTAGGATACCTGGCTTTCACCTAGGAGGCCCGGGTTCGATTCCCGGCGTCGGAATAACTGGTCTCATGGTGTAACGGTTAGCACTCTGGACTCTGAATCCAGCGATCCGAGTTCAAATCTCGGTGAGACCTGTTTTTATTGTCCGTGCGTAGTATAAATGACAATCGAGAAGCGCAATCGGGCCCAGGAGGAGGCTCACTGCGGCATGATCGACGCCAAATAATACGCCTTGCAATATGTATAAAATAATTACAGCACTCCCTGCGTGTTCTCTGGACCAGAATAAAGTTAATTCAATCAACAGCAGCAACAACAACACCACCGAACTTCCAGAATATGTCGAGAATCAGTTGGCGAAGATCCAGCAGTGGTTCAATGTATTCCAAGATGCGAGACAGCAAAAAGGAACCACTTGCTTTGTGACACCTTCTAATTCAGGGTGGAAAGCCTTGATTAGAGAGTGATGAACTGGATGCTACACAGTTGATCTACGGACCGCGTTCGCCGCAGCCGAAGATCATACTGTAGGGTCCGTCACTATCAAGTCTTCCATTACAATTTACTTCCTTTTGCCTCATTCCCCGTGGTGTACTTTAGCGGCTAAGGTATTGCGCTGCTAAGCCTGAGGACGTGGGTTCGATTCGCGGGCCACGGCGGCCGCATTTCACCGGGGGCGAGATGCACGAACATCTGTGCACGTAGATCCTAGGCGCACCTTAATGAAACTCAGGTGGTCAAGATTATTCCAGAGTTTCGCAGACGGCTGCCTTATAATCACATCGCGGTTATGATCCGTAACACTCCAGAATTTAAGTTCTGCTTTTGCCTAGCAAAGGGTATACCCACTTGCCATCCGTTCAGTGCAATGGGCAGCCTACCCGTCCTTGCATGTGTTGCTCCGGCTTCCCTATTGGAAACAGCGTCGCAGTGAGGTCTTGAAACGAGCATGTCTGCAGAAGCATCTATACATGCATCCATGAGCAGTCACTGCTTTTGTGTTGACTCTGAAGAAGAGCCGCATTAAAACTCTTTATGAGCAAAGTGTATACGCGCTACCAGAAATGTTGAGGGCAACGACTATATATGCAATGACGCTGAGCATAAGCTCAAAAGAGGCAATGTTTCTCACTTAAAGGGCCTGTAAACCACCTCCGATATTCTTTTTAATATTTCAAGTAAATGCACGCACCGAGTTCAGAGCACCGTCACGATCAACGGTGCAAACGCAGCCGCACCGACGTCACGCCGCAAAATAAAAAAAAAAAGAAAACAGTCCCGTGTTCCTCTCCGCGCCTTTCGGTATCCCCAGCGTTGGTCGTGACGTCACCAGGGCAATATGGTCATATCGGCAGCACAAATAACCTGGTTGTCTGTTGCAGTTATGCGTGCTCCCTGCTTATCCTCCTCGCACGGCGAGCAGGAACACTCAGACGGGAGGAGAGAAGAGCCAACGAACGGAGCGTAGCGAAGGAAAGAGCGAAACGAGCGATCGGGGGCCGCATTTCGATCATCAAACGCGTGTAACTCCGGCACCATTGCGAAAAATTCTCGCGGCTGCGTGTTTCTTGAAGACTCGTGCGCAACCGCAACACCACAACTAAATTTTGACCTCTGGGTGGTTTAGGGGCCCTTTAAACGCTGTGTCTACGTGTGTCTACCGTAGAAGACATTTCTAAATATATAGCTGGTTTACGAGTTGTGCAGCCACGGGCTCTAAAAGGTCTAACCATAATCGTGCACCTTTTGAACCTGGCGCCATGGCAGCAGAGCTACACAGACAACGAGGTCGCTAATGGACGCACTCTCTCCTGGACGTCCAACACTGCCTTCGTAAAACCGGAGTTCCTGCCGTAAATATATTCATAAGGCAATTTTGATAATGAGGAGCTTGCGGCTTATAACTTCCCGCCGCAACAGTTTGCTTTTTCCCTCTTCCTTCTTTTTTGCGATTAGCAAGAGACCCGATGACAGGATGTAATATGCTAAGTATACTGTGCGCGTTTAATATGCACATCTTCCGCAACTGCGTATTATTATCGTCATCACACGTTTGTGTAGCCTCATCATCTTTTAGCATGGAACACGCTCTAGTTCACCATGAACAATCGCAGCACGTGATGATGATTATGACCGCAAGAAAGAGACGATAAGGATGACAAAAAAAAACGTATGATAACGGTGATACTGTAGAGGTGAGGGAGATGCGCACATTAAGCGGCCATAGTACTTCAGATTATTATGACTGCGGTGGTGGCGAAAAAAAAAAAAGAACACTTCACCGAACCAGCCAAAAATTTTTCGCAGCCTCTTTCCACTATCGAGTGTTATGGGTGTTCTTTTATAAACTGCGAAGTGGCTTTTAAACTGCGAAGTGAATTCGGCGTATGCCTTTCAAAGTTTCCGTTTGCGCAGCAAGGTGCTCGCGTCGTTTTTGCCGCATCCTCCGTTTCGCTCGTTGCACGCGGCGCTTCGTGCAGGATCTTAATTGGCGTTTGCTGCGAGTGTTTCCGTGTTCGTATTTAGTGTACAGGTAGAGTGTGATGCTGTTTGCCCTATTTATGTGGCACATGCGTTAGTGTTGACGCACAGGGAAAAAAAAAGAGAACTTGGAGGATGCTTGAGCTTCGCCTTCAAGAGTAGAACGCGATAGCGTAATCGGGGCCCATTCGCATGGCCTTCTCAGTCGCTAGCTTGGCTTCGGTTCTCGGTGCATGCCTCAACCGTGCTGCTAGGAAAGAAACCTCTGTGATATTGGCCGTTTCAAACTATCCTAGAACGCCTACTGCAAGTATAGTTGCGAAGGACCCACTACGCCATAATTATTCCTTTCGCGAATTGGCCAAGTGCCCACTACGCGAGAAACCGAAGTACGGCACAAAAAGGACGTGGACGAAGTGAAGACACGAACTGAAAACACGGGTGTCAGTTCGTGTCTTCACTTCGTCCACGTCCTTTATTGCGCCGTATAACATAATGTACAAGAGAAGGATATACAGAAGGAGGTCCCGTATTGTAAACTGAAATTGGACCTCCTATGCAATATAAACATAAATATTTGATTGGCAACGACAGTAGCAAAAATAGTAAGATTACAAGATTAAATAGTAATGAGATACAGATACAACGAAAAGACGATGTTATCATCAACTATGCGTCATCAGTAATATAAGCTATAAGTGTAAATAACATAAAAAGAGAAAAAAATAACACAACAGTTTGAGGAGGGAATGACAAGTCGAAAAACCAGTTATGCAGAAGAATGAATCCCACATAACGAGAACTTTTTCAATTCATGGCGGAATTTATGGGTTTTTTATTTTTATTAGAAATAATAATGCATTCTATGGCTCCAAAGTGGACTGCTTGTTTGCCATAATTAGTTCGCACTTTGGGCAGAATGAGGTTGTTATGCTGCGCGAAACTTGTTGGGTTAGTATTAAGTAAAGATGATGAAGGAAAAAATGACGATGAGATTTCTTCATTTTTTTACGGAACAGTTTCAAGCAGTGGCATGCTTCTGTGCTAGAACACCTGCTACAGAGCAGCAAGTTGGGCTAGTTGGTTGATGTTCATTCTTACAAAGGTATACTGCGCTAAAAGGAACAAGGACACAGAAAAGGGGGGGAACAACACATGCGCAGACTCACAACTGAAATTTTATTGAGTGAAGGGTGACATGTATACACTGAAGATTAAAAAAGAAGGATGAGCTCATTCGGCAAAAACTGGTCACATGAACGCGTCAATCACCATGTCACAACCTAGATTCTAGATACCGCACTTCACAGTCAGCAAGCTGCACCGACGGATCGCTTACACACGCCCTTGTTTTTCCAATCACATAAGCTTCGTATAGCTCCCGTGTATTGCGGTCCTTGTGACGGTACAGGACCTTAGTCCTATCCAGAAGGGGGTGGCACGCCCTCTTCGTCTCCTGTTCACATTCCCTGCAGTGCTTAGCTACGTGGGAGTAAACATCAGAAGAATAATCCTTTGAATGTTCTCTTAACCGGATATTTATGCACCGGCCCGTTTGCCCGATATAGACATGACCACAGGTGAAAGGGAATTCATATACTACTGCACAAGCACAGGGAACGTACTTATTCCTGTGGTCAACGTGGCAAACAAATGGACTATTGCTAGGTGTTTTGTCAATTTTACTCATTACACGCGCACATAAACGGGCCGTTTTTTGGGGGGCGGAAAACACAACTTGTACCCCATAACGTTCAGCAACGTTCTTGAGATTGTGTGAAACCTTATGCTGGTAAGGCATATCTTTTGTGCTCGCGGTCGTTAACACGCTCCGAGGCAGTATCGCTACTCTTAATCCTCCTGATTATTTTTTCACAGGCCCCTGTTATCACATAGTTCGGATACCCAGCAGTAGACAATCTGGAAACCTGGAAATCTGGAGCGCATGTGTTGTTCCCCCCCCCCTTTTCTGTGCCCTTGCTCCTTTTAGCGCAGTATACTTTTGAAGAATGAACACCTGCTGTTCTGGGTTGGATTTCCACTCGAACCGAATATTCCTAAATACTTATTTATTTGCCTCTTTTACCAATTTTCGCTCACAACCAACGACGCCGACGCAGACGCCGACACCGTAATTTCTGCGAAACGAGCTCTATAACGCTATCGCGTTGATACACGGAACCCTAGCCAAACGTAGGTTCATTGTGAAAACTTACGAGACATTCCACTCTGCGAAGGTGTATGGCCAGCGAAGCTGCCGCACATCAAACAGGATTAGACGAGGGCACAAGCATTTATTTAATCATCTAGTGATAGATCTTCACGATTACCGCGATGTACACTAACTGGTTCAGTTACAACGTTAGACGGATTCTTAAACAAAGTTAAATCTGTACACTATACTATAGTGTTATACAAGGGGCCCACTATAGCATAGTGTTCCCTTCTAGAATACCATAGCATTAGTCCCTTCTAGAACACCTCAACTGTACCGTTGCTGACTAGTTGAGTGACTTGTACTGGTGTGGCACTTCAAACCAAACTCTTCCAGCAAAACTGAGCGAATCACTTCTTGTCTGGTTTTAAAGATGTCCGCATTGAAGCCTCCAACGATGATCACGCACAAGGGCCATATTCCTAATCCTAAGTACATACACTACGTTGCCGTTATTATCAGCATCATCAACGTCCTCATGGGGGGACTGCTTGAAGCCCGTTTCACCTCCGCCTCGGTTCTGCAAGCTATGGCACTATACTCCGTTTATTACATCAGATGCAACGCTGTGGAAGCCATACAAAAATTTCGGCCAGCAAAATGTATAAGTCCGCGAGTCCCGTATATGGCCTCCGCGATTAGCTCCGGCTGCGCGCTACCAGAACTAATCGCGGAGGCTACAATACGAAAATAAAGAGACGCCATGGGATCCACAACAACCTACTGACAACCGTATAAATAAGTGGGTTCGCTTATCTCTAAGGCACAAAGAATCTTCATTTATTACTCAGTCTAAAAACGAAAAAAAGAAAGCCGCATTACCGGTCGTGAAATTACTGAGCTATTTCTTAGTTCGAACGCATCTACTACAAGAAGTCTCACTGGCTCCCTCATATATATATACATATATTTATCTGCCCACCCCTACCTCTTTTATTGTTAACGCGCGGACACGCAACAGACATGGAACCCTGGCCATATTCCGCTTCGCTGTGAGAGAAAGAACGAAAGAAAGAAAGAAGGAGAGAAAGAAAGAGTGGGCACGATAGGAGGCGAAAGGGTTGAAGGCTGGGCGTGGTGCGCGGTGTTCATTCGCACGGACAGCCATCGTTCAAGCAGGTGGCTTATAAGAGTGGACGGTCGATATCGCAGCCAGTGGAGCGCGTGGTCTCATCTCGACCCTTTCTCCTCAGAGGAGGAGGAGGGGGAGAAGGAAGGGCCTCGTCGGGGTTAAAGCGTCAATCTGCGCGCAGCGAGGGCTCGAGATCGACGATCCGTGACCACCACCACAGAGACCCCGCGGTCATTTCGCCGTCGACGCCCCTCCCTCCTTTTTTCCACCGCTAACGGTTGTTCTGCAAAACGACCCCGTTCCCTTTCACCCGACCCGTCCCCGAGTAATCCCGAACCGCTTACGATGCCATCTGGTGACAAAAAAAAAAAAAAGGCGAGCGGCGGGGGATTGCGATGTCCGTTGTGTTACCTGCGTCCTCTCATCGGGACTCGGAAGTCTCGATCAGTGAAGAAAAAAAAAAACTGATTGAAATGTATTTTAAAACGAACGTAGCATTGGGCTAGCATAGGTAATCTTAAGGTATGAACGCATTGCGCGCAAAATTACGCCTCTGTGTGGTGTTGATTTTGCATGCAATATTTCAACTTGAAAAGCGTTGAATTAAGTCCACCGTGGTGGTTTAATAACTATGGCGCTGAGCTACTGTACACGCGAGCGCAAGGGTACGAAACTCGGCCGCGTGCAGACGTGAAGGCTCAGGAGCAAACAGAGAGGCATTTATTGGGAGAGGGGAGGAGGTGGGGGAGAGCATAGGTCGGCAAACTCACTCATGAGTCGACTCATTCAGACTCACTCAGACTCAGATCGAGCAATGAGTCTGAGTCTGAGTGAGTCCGGGTGAGTAATATATTGGCGAGCTCGAGTCCGAGTGAGTCCGGCTGAGCAAAATTTTAGTGAGTCGGAGTCCGAGTGAGTCCGGTAGAGGGAAGTTTTGGTGAGTCCGAGTCCGAGTGAGCTCTAAGCGCAAAATATATTTCTTGAGTAAGTATGAGTGAACTCCACACTTCTTCGCCGACCTATGGTTCTACCTACACAACTTCAGCATTACTATCAGCCTTATGTCGGCTCACGTTTATACTGCCGTGGACTCACGCATACTTCAAAGCACTAGCGTTCGTACGCCAGCTCAATATTTATTAATCAGAGGAGTGAGTTATGTAGAAGGGGGGAGGGGTGCAGGTTGACCTACCTCCGCAATCTGTTTCACAGGAAGTTCTTGATAAAAATGTCTCGTGTGAGTCACTACTTTCAATAAAAATGTCCTTACTGAATTTCAACTACTGATTACTCATATTTGAAGGTTCGAGATCAAAAGGCGCCAAGTAGAGCACCAAATATGCGAGATATTGGGGTTAAGGAGCACTGACACCATGGTCAAAAAAGCCGATTATACGCTAACGGACTCATGAGTCGACTCACTCAGACTCAGATACAGCCGTGAGTCTGAGTGAGTTCGAGTGAGTAAAATTTTCGCGAGTGTGAGTCCGAGTGAGTCCAGTTGAGGAAAATTTTGGTGAGTCTGAGTCCGAGTGAGCTCTAAGGGCAAAATATATTTCATGAGTGAGGCTGAGTGAGCTCCACATTTTTGCCGACCTGTGGTGGGAGGGGGTGGAGGGGGGGGGGATAGAAATGAAAGAGAGAAGAATAAATAGAGGAAGAAAGAGAGAAAAAAAATTGCAAAGCTTAGCAAAACAGCAAAGTCCAGGACTATATGTGCCCATCAGCGCCGCTGTCTCTTTAGCATTGCGCCTCCAGTGAAAGCTACGCTAATATTGTTTTGCTCACAGCATAAATAGCAAGAAGAAATGGACGAGAAATGTGCAACCCATAAAATGCCGTGAACTTAATGCAAACCGTGTAAAAGTTGGGTTGCATGGTGTTACTTTAAATGCGTAAACATGCGGGCGTCACATTGTTAATTTCTTCAATTTCTGCAACATAACCGATTGTAGAAGTGGTTCGCATATCCATCGTTTGTTGTACTGTTGTCTGAAATCACACCGTCAACACAGGTAATATGACCGAACGTGGCACATGGGATCCGACCTTTTACAAATAATTTTTAAAAAAATGGCTCAAGCCTTGCACTAAGCCGCAGTTTGATACACATCGAGGCTGATCGGTCTCATGCTTATTTATTGCTGTATTTAGGCAGAACTTGGCTGTAACGAGGTTGAACTTGGCTTGAACTTGGCTGTAGCGAGGTTGTAGCAAGTTTGGTCTCCATCTTTGCTTGATCGCCCTCGGTTATCCACCTACGCGGTACTCGTCTTTGACATGGTCTGCGATGCGCTGATGGTGGCTCAAAGGCTTCGCACCCATTTCTTGCCCTAACTGTTGCCTTCTTCATTTTTAGTGGATCAGTGGTGCGTAGTGAGATTTACCCCATTTTTGTGGCACATACCCGTTTATGATGATGATAGTTTCGTGATACGGGATACAAGGAACGATTTGCTAAACAGCCTCGCTCTAAAAAAAAAAGAAAAAACGTCAATGATGATATTGCAGGTAACGGGCTCATTCATAACGACGTCAAAAAAAAAAAAAAAGATACTGGCTTTGAAAGCAGACTCGGATGTTTCCCTAGCCCGTTAGACGCTGAATGAATATGGCAGAAATTCGTAATTAGTACGCAGAACTTTGTGCAGCATTTTTTTTTTGGGGGTAACTACTGTTTGAATGCTTTTCTCGACGTCAAAGCGAGATGCACATCCGGTTGAAGTTCCACCGCATGTTCGTTACGGCGGATTAAAGGCACACCGCTCCTTATCGTTGTATCCGTACGAAAATTTAGCCAGTAGCTTTTCTCTGAAAGTGAACAGCTTGGCTTTGCTTTTGGTAATCCTAACAAAGACACCCCCCCCCCCCCCCCCCTATATCAAATTTCCTTCTTTTCCTCGGCTCTCACTTGGCATTGACCATTAGAAGGACTCTGCCATTAGTAACGACAAAGTTTTTCAGAGAGAATAAATATCCAGAGCTATTTTTACTACTGTGAAAATAGAAGCCAGAGGAGATGTGACACAACACAGCGCCTGTGTTGTGTCCTTTCTTACGTCCTCGTTTACGTAGCGCTATGCAAATATGTTGACTATGGTGGGTCTGGCATAGTCAATATTGTTGTAGTGAGTTTATATTAGTATTGTTATTGACTATACTGAGCGCATAAATAGGCACATACTCAAAGATCCCGGTGTTTCCCTCGCGCACGACGCATGTTACATCATCGACGGCGGTCTCAAAATGAAATCCTGCTCTACACAAGAAACCGCGTTGTTTCGAAAGTAAACTGCATGGCATTCATTTCTCATGCAAGTGTTCTCGTCTTTGAGGGCAAATTATTAACGTCGTTTTCAAATATTGCAGGTTGCCGAACACTCTCTGTCATATTGTCTGGGAATGCAAAAAAAACCCAATGATAACGCCTATCGAATCACCTATAGAAGGCCAGTGGAAGGCACGGCTGACAAGCCCAAGTTCCGAGGGCCATGTATACAGCTGGTGAAGGGGGCTGTAGGCTGTAGGCTATCAGCTCAAGCTCACGGCTACTTGGACCAACGTTTCTGGAACCACTTCAAGAAACAAGTTCTAGAAACGTTGACTTAGACTGAGGTGCCCGCTCACCTTCGCGCGTAAACAGCCTGGTCACGTTTAATTCTCTCTCTATTCCCAAATGGAACATCCGCTGGGGAAAAAGCTACGTCAGCACGCTTCATGACCTTGAGCGTTTCCTTTCCATTTGTTGTTGTTGAAGGCATTCGCGGAGTTCCGGTATGATGACGACCGCGCCGCGGCATGTGGGGGTACCGGTTGGCGGCCGCAGTAACTGTGCAACACAAGACGCGCCATTGTTGTGCCAGAGTATGGTTGATGTATCGGTAGCTACTGTCGTGGTGGGCGTAGTATTAGATAACTGACCGACTCACGCCCGTATACTGTTTGAAATAGTACAGCTGGAGTACGTACGCCGCGAGCCGGCTCACTTGAACGTAGGAGAAAACAAAACAATAAGCAGACCATTGATTAGGAGAATAAGCACTCAAGTAAGTTACTTTTTCGGTGTTTCTAATGGCAGAGTCATTATCTTAAAAGAATGAAAATAATAGTGTGAAGCTCCATATTCTTAGCTCAAATGGTATCTACCTGTACTTCTCACACCAACGTATTCTAACGTGTATGAACCCATTTGATTGAAAAAAGGTGCATTCGTTGCGCCTTCACGTTTCAGATGGGTGACCATGCGCCAGTCATTGTCAAAAGTTCAGATTATAATCAGCATTCATGACGCACGAATATTGGTTAAGTGTAAAATTTAAACTAGAGATGCAAGATAACGTGCGCAATTTGAAAAAAATATCGCAGGCGATGTATACCGAGTCATCCAACAAGACACGGGGCCTTATGGTGTGCGTGCACCGTCTATATTTAAATTGGTTACGATTCTTAACAGCTTTCGTACCGACAACATTGCTACAGATTTTGAGCAGCGTTTTCTGCGGGGTCGCTGGTAGTCCACCGTACAGAGGAAATATCCATTGTTCCTTTGTATTCTAATCCATACAAGCGACGAATGAGAGTTAAATGCCGTCTTTGTAATCCGTCCGGAAAGAGGTGATCGAGGGAGCAATAACGCTGATTCGTGCAGGTTCCGACAAATCAATTCTATTGGGCCAATGTGAGCTGACCTATACGATGTCGTTGTCGGCAGTACTTACACAAACTGCATCGCTTGAAATAGGAAGAAGGGGAAGAAACGCGAGCTGACTCGGCCCATATGTCCCTGCGGAATCATCACTGCATTCCTCCCTTATGCAGAAAAGGAATTGTTACATATACAATGGTCGTAGGTACGCATCAATGGCGGCCAGTTGAATATTGCATCATCACCTTTCATTGCGTCCCTTCTGACTCGCATCCGTTTACGCAAGCGGAAAGAGGTATACTGTTTCGGTCGACCAGCTAGCCCTCTTTTCCTGCAACAAGCAGGGGTGTCGCACCTTCCCTTCCTTCCTTTTCTAATCATCTAAGGTGCACACCAAGTCTGCAACCTTTACTCCGTCGGACCTGTGCGGTCGCTGTTTATTGTGTAGAGTTATGGCCGTGCAGGTTTTTGAAGATAATGGTGGCCGAGGACCAGTGGCGTAGCCAGGGAGTGGCACGCTAGGCCCGTGCCACCCCCCCCCCCCCACCCCGAATTTTTTTCCCATAGGATACAGAGCACAAAATGACACTCGACCACACTTATCTGCCCAGACCCCACGTCGGACCAAGAAGGTGCCCCCCCCCCCCCAAAAAAAAAAAAAAAAATTCTGCCTACGCCACTGCCGAGGACCACTGATATTGAATTCCAAGGCTCCTTTACTTTCCACCCTTACCACCAGAAAACCGGGGACCAAGGGCAGGCCGTTGTGAGCAGCATGTCATCGCTTCATTTTCATTTTTGCAACCATTGCGAAGCTTGCTTCTTTCAGACTCGACCAATGGAAGGGGCTGGGGAGGTTTGCTGCGGTGATACTTGGCTCAACCTAATGGAGAACCCCGCGCACGCCTATGCCGAACTGCACTAGAAGAGTGCTTCCATAACGGTTGCATCCGATCCTATACAACGCGCGAAGGTGTCGTGCCGAACTACTGTGAGAAACCATGCGACCTAGAGCCTAGAGGCCATAGAGCCTTAGCGCTTGTGCTTGTCGTGTTTCTCTGTCCCCTGTGCAGAAGTTCCGCGCTATAAATCTTGTAATTATAGATTACCAACTAGCCCGAAGCAACGCCTTGCTGACACTCACCGCTCGGCATCTTCCCGGTGCCGAAGTGGGTCGCGACCCCGGGTTGCCGTCATCCAAGATGGCGCTGCACGCCTTGTCGCGGCTGTAACTGGTGCAGTTTCGAGGTAGGACTCCCAGGAAAGGTCGCGGCCTCAGCCGATGCTCGCAGGCCAACATGGCGGCTACGTCGGCGACGAATCTCAGGGCACCGGACACGACACTCTCCGTGTAACGCAGCGACAGACGCCGCAGGCCCGCGCTCCCGTTCGAACCCGAGCCACGACCCGACGCCGAAAGGCTTGCGCCAAGCGCAGCGTGCACGGGACGGCGCAGAGAGAGTGTCCTTTGGCAATGAGGCCTTTCGTTTTCGACTTCTGGAAGACCTTGACGTTGTCGAGACCCTGGCCGCGCTGATCGATGAACGGACGTTTCGGGGTCACCGGCGAAGCTAGCCGTTCCAAGGTCGGTTGTCTTCGGTTGAGGCTGAGACGAAGATCTCGCAGCTTTGCGAGAACCCTTCCTACGACGGGGCGTTGAAGTCGTCGCGTCTCTTTTCTCAAGGTTGCTTTCGACACGTGCTTCCTCACTTTCCTTGGCAAGCGTCGCCGCAAGTCCAGCGCTCACCGCGTGCGAACAAGACGGCACTTGGCGACGCAGTTCTTCCAACACCTCAGTCTGACCGACCTGCCGCGCCGATGCTGTTCGAGCTGGTTCTCCAGCTGTCGGTTCTGTCTGACCGGTCTCTGCGTCAAGCGCTTGCTCTTGTTTCCTCAGACTGCGACGCGTCGACCCGCGTCTTGACGACTTGCGGCGTCGTTTCTTCTGTCCCGCACAAGGCTGCTTCCTCGGCGGACGGACGGGCGATTCCGGAGGCGTCGTCGAAGTCAACGAGTCGCTCCTGCGCTGCGGGTCTGCTCCAGCGACATCAGTGCGGTCCTTACGGTGAGCGCAGTGCTGAGGTCTCTCAGATTCCTTCCTCGCGTTGTTCGAACAGTGTTCCTTCTTGCCTTCAAGCGCCGGTGTTCTTGGCGCGTCCGTTGAGCGTCGAGCATCACGCGGATCGCTCGGCACAGGTTGATCGGAAGGGCAAGCGAGTGACTGGGAGGGCGGAAACTTCTTCCGTCGACGTCCCTGTTTCTTTTGTGCTGCGTCGTCCAGCTTAGCCGTCGTCGGACGTAAAAGGGGACGAGGAGAACTTGTCCTTCGGAGAGGCTGGACGATGTCACACCTCACGCTGCCGAGACAGCAAAAGTGATCAATGTAGGAGCTTAATTCGAAGTACACGGAGCAGGCTGGCAGAACCTAACTTCTCCGTTGTACTGTTCTTTCTTCGGTCAGATCTCGCCGTCACTGGTCACCAATACAAGGTGCGATAAACCAAACCTGCCACACAAACTGTGCCCTGCAGTGAAATAACAGGAAGCGAGCAGCAAAGCCTCTTCGAAATGCTTGCATCTGACGCAACGCCTCCACGCCACAGAAGCCTCCTTACTAAGTCAACAAAGTCCTGCAGGAAGTTGCAACGAAACACCAAAGGTGACGCGTAGGTTGACGAAAGTAATACTGCACAGGGGAACGCTCACAAGACGACGTAATAACAGAACACTACACATGCGCTGTAAGATATGTCAACACGACCGTGTGCACGTCCTCCTTCAAGTCGGTTGACACTGTGTTCTTGTCGACGCACAGCCGAGCACAAACAAAAGGGGGATACCGACAAGCACACGCAGGTCGCGTTCTTGCATTCGGACACGCGACAGGCTCCGGCGAAACGGAGGTCAAACAAAATAAGCGGGAATTCCTCTATCACGTGATCGGTAGCGGAAGACGACGCGCAAATATCTTGATGACAGCAGACAGGCCTTGCATAGCGTCTCCGAAGCTTCGTCGCGAACGAAGTCCGAGACAAGGAGCGAACTTGCACGCATTGGTTGAAGGATCGAAGGCCACAGGCGATACGGAGAACTCCCGAAGACCCGTCTTTGCGTCCAAAACCCGCCCACCGCGAACTGTCGCCGTATCTTCCGAGGAAGGCACGCGCCCCCGCCGGAGAAACGGAAACCAACCGCCGTCGACGACCGAGCTCTGGCGTCTGATAAAAACTGTGCGTGACGTTGGTTGGGGCCGACCGAGGATGTTTGACACCCCGGCGCGCAGAACGGATGTGCTGCGGTTTGCTTCGCCAACTCGTGGGCCAGATGATATTGTTCGCTCGTTCGCACGCGCGCCCGTTTTGTGTGTTTGTATAATTGATTGCGTGATATTGGAGAACGCATCGAAAGATGGGAGAGTTGGTTGGAATGGCCGGAGTGGCCGTCATTTATTGTTTGAAAACAAGTATTTTGCGCAGTAGTACGAGGACGATCCAGGCAGGCCACATGTAAACATAATGAAGAAAACAGACACGAATATCAGTAGTGCATCAGTCATGTTGCGTTGCGTTGATGCTCCGGGGCTGTATATATCATTTGTTTGTTTTCCACTTGTCCGGCACGTGTGCATTGTCTCGCGTTATGCCTATGTATACACTGCATGTTTCCTCAATGAAAGCGAGAAAGAACCGTCGAATAATGTTGCGAATGCAAAAACTTACAGGTTACACAGACGATTTTGTTTTTGGATTCATGAGGGCCGCCATCGCGTACTTTTACACAAGTGATTTTTCACTTCGTTGCGTCATTACGTCGAATTAACGAGGTCATGAAAAGTCGAATGCATCTGCACAGCTCCCTTCAGGAGTATTAGTCGATTTTGGTTCCTGCATTCAACTGTAAGACACATGATGGAAACAGTCAGAGCATACAGTGGCAAAATTTAAACTTACTTCGTAACAATTCCGTACAGTCAAGCTTCGAGGATGCGACCTCGGTTGATACGAATTTCGAAACAAAAGCCTCCGCGCGAAAATGAGTTCAGCGCAGCGCACCAGGGTCGTAGCCAGAAATTTTTTTCGCGGGGGGGGGGGGGGGTTCAACCATACTTTATGTATGTTCGTGCGTGCGTTTGTATGTGTGCGTGTATATATACACAAGCAAAACTGAAAAATTTCGGGGGGGTTTGAACCCCCCAACCCCCCCCCCCCCCTTTGCTACGCCCCTGCAGCGCACCCTGTTTCGGGATGACTCGAGCTCTAATTCAGCCCGTGGTGTATAATCTCTGAGACACCTCATAATAGTATCTGGGGTTCAATTTGACATGCCTAAACCACGATATTATGAGGGACGCCGAAGTGGAGGGCTCCGGAAATTTCAACTGTCCGCTGTTCTTTAACGAGCGCTGACATCGCACACTACACGGGCCTCTGGTATTTCGCCACCACCGAAATGCAACCACTGCGGCTGGGATTGAACCCGCGGCCTTCGTGTCAGCAGTCAAGCACCGTAACCGCTGTACCACCGAGGCGGACCTCTGCGACACCTCGAGAATTGTCAGTCAAAGGAAGCGCTGCCGCAGAATGCAGCTGCGTAGACAGTGCCTCCATATATTTGTCCTGCGTGAACCTGACTCAGAAGTGCGCAGATTAATGACAGCTCACTAACGTGTAGTAAGCTCTGGCAACGTTGATGAAGAAACGAATGTGACGTAAAGAACACCGACGGATGAACGGTACAGAAAGTACTTTGGCGAAACAGATTAACATAAGCAAACATGGAGAGTGATGCTTCGAGGGACTCATTTCTTTGTTGCACACAACCTAATGGAGCCAATAGATAATGAAGCTAAGCATGGAGGACATGGTTTGTAGTTTTTAACTGTATAGTGCAGTAATTATGCCATAAATGGAAATGAATTAAAGTAGACGGAAAAGACAGCTTGCCGTCAGTGGTTTACGGGGCTCGGCTGCTGACCCGAAAGTCGCGGGTTAGATCCCAGCCGCAGAGGTCGCATTTCGATGGAGGCGAAATGCTAGGGGCTCGTGTGCTTAAACTCGGGTGCACGTTAAATAGTACCCGGTAATGGAAATTTACGGAGCCCTCCACCACGGCGTCTCTCATAATCATATCGTGCTTTTGGGACGTTAATACCAAACAATTATTACTGAAAGTGGAGGGGGTTCATCCGAAAGTTTCCTCTGAATACGCTGTCGGGAAGGTACGAGTGGAAGTGTTGTCTCGTACCACGAAATTTGCCGGGGTTCTTGAAGAAGCAGCACGACCACACTCAACATAAAGAATCGAGACGTCTCTGACACGTACTGTCTAGAACCCCGGGACGCAAATTCTTGGCGAGAAACCAAGCGGCTCACGCTGGCGCCCCAGAGTACGTACAGGGTCGTCCACATCTCAGGTGAACACCTCATTAGCATTCAAGACCTCATAGAAGGTCGTGTTTAATACATAATTCGGAAAATTATTGTCATTGTGTTTATCGACACCATGATTAGACGTCATATAACGGACATTTTCACCGTGAAGTAGAACAAGTTTTCTAGTTTTACCATTATGGTTAAAGCGGCACAAACAACGCGGACGAAGAAAGAGACACAATAACCAACTAGCCCAATTGTCAACCTTGCTCTAGTTTTACCGGCTTGAATACTAACAATATGTTCACCTTAGACGTGCTCGACCCTGTACACCGGGCCACACCACTAGGACATTGTTTACCGCCAGAACCAGATGAAAGGGTGCAAACAAACTACCATTACATTCCGGAACATTACAAGAACAAGTGGAAATACCCAGCAGCGCACTGCGAACTAAACAGAGAAGAAGCCGTCATAATGCGCCGGCTTCATGTGTGCGATCACCTCCACGGCACTCTGCTACATGCGATGTATCCTGGAACATGTGGACCACATGGTCTGAGAATGTAACAGTCCACAGATAACAGTCACCAACTGCGGATCAGTGGAAGGCACAGCCGACAAGCCCAAACCCCGAGGACCAGTTAAAGCTGGTTAACAGGGCTCACGGCTACTTGGAAGTCCGGGCGTAAAGAGCCTGCTCAAGGAAAAGTTCAACTCTCTCTTTATTTCCAAATGGAACATTCCCCGAAAGGAAGTGCTGCAGCCGCAGCAGCTACGAATAAGACCTCTCAGCTCCTGAGTTGAGCACATTCTTGGTTATAATACAATTCTTGTAATTTGGTGATGATGGCTACGCCGATGTTAGGCGGGCGCTAGAAAATGGTAAATGCTGCCCAGAATTCTCGCTCAGCATCTTTAATGTCGTGTTAGCTTGCTGATGAACAAGGGCCGTTGCCACCTTTCACCAAGCTTCGCTCAAATCACACACACACACACACACACACACACACACACACACACACACACACACACACACACACACACACACACACACACACACACACACACACACACACACACACACACACACACACACACACACACACACACAACACGACGCGAATGGATTGTCCTGGGTTTTGTTCTGGCTCAAAAACCAATGTTGATAGACTCAGTTTAAAAACCACTGAGCTCCTCAATAATAACACGCAGGCTTACAGCATGAAAGCAGTTAACATATAACTTAGTGCGACATGTATCGGCATTTCCGTCATTATTTTCTTTTCATTAGCCGCGGGGAATCCGTGCGAAATTTCGCATACATGATCACCACGCGATCTTGTTGGCTTGCTCAACTGAGCCCGTGGCAAACCGCGCTCGTGTTAACTGCTGTTAACCCTTTCAACCATGGTTAAGCATAACCGCAGTTAAACCTGTCCGTGTAACGGTGTGGCGTCGACGTTCTCAGCGAGTTCGAAGAGGCCTCAAACTGAATGACGCAGGTCGCGGGATCCCAGCACAAAGCATAGCCTCCGCGATCGGCTCCAGTAGCGCGCCGTGCTGCCGGTGCAAGTCGCGGAGTCCACGACCGAAGTCGGAAAAGCGGAAACCGGGCTAACCGGGCGTAGCATACCTCCGCGGTCATGGCTTGATGACGTTCGTTCAATGCGCACGTCCAAGCGCACGTCCTGTCCCCTTCCTTGGTTCTTGTGTTTTCAGCGCTATGGCTTCATTGAATGGGCGGTGTCAGACACGGCTCCACCTCAGTATTTAGCTGCGTGGGAACGTTGGGCTCAAGCTAAACCTCGGTCGACACGTTCGCTGTTGCCAGTTGTGGAGTGCATGAGACAAAAGACGAGACAATATGTCCGCTCAGTTCTGGACAAAAAAAATTACACCATCTCCCGCTAATGGGAACCATGTGTGGATGCGAAGCAGCGGGGAGCGATTCCTAGCGTCGGTGCACGCGGCGCTTTGAAGACGACGGCCTTGTGGTCGGTGAAGTGTAACGTCAAGGGCGCGCGAGAGGGGGGGGGGGGGCGTAGAAGATGAGAGAGAGGAGAGGACGCGCATGCGCAGTGGGGGTGTGGACGCCTCCCGTGGCGTGCTTGTGCTGGCGCTAACGCTGACACTGGCGGCGGCGTTGACGCTGGCGCTTATCGCGGCGTTGCGCAGGAGGGAATGAGGCGCGCGAGAGGGGGGGAACGTAAGAGAGGAGAGAGATGAGGAGACGCTCATGCGCAGTGCGGGTGTGGACGCCGCGGGAGGGATGGACAAAGCCCCCGCATTAAGCTGCTTCGAATCTAAAACACTTTATTTCAAGAGCTGGTGCAGGCGGGCAAGTTCAAGTGATCGGAGCGTACGCTGTCCGATTGCCGGTGATGTAGATGGCGCTGCCACTACATACGACTATAGAAAAATGAAACAGCAGCAGTGCTACAGCGAAATCCACCTCTTTTTGGTTGGCGTCCGTGGCGCCTTCGTGCACTACTCAAGCTATAGCAGCAGCAACTAAGAGCGTTGAGTGTTGCTGTACCAGTGGCTGTAGCAAAATCGCGCCACTTCAATTAGAAAGGAACAGCAGAAGTAAAGGTGCCCATTCCGATTAATAAAAAAAAATTGGCAACATGCTCGAGCATTCCCGGATACTTGTCGCATGGACATATAAAAACAGTTACATCGTGTAAGCACTCTTAAAATATGTGAAAACAACACAAAAAGAACGCACACAAAACACAGGACGAGTGTACGCGCAGTTCACCAAGAGAAGTGTCAAGCAGGCTTGCACATCAGGTACTGTTCACACCAGCGGTTTTTTGGTCCGCCGCGGTGGTATAGCGGTTACGGTGCTCGGCTGCTGACCCGAAGGTCGCGGGTTCGATCCCGGCCGCGGCGGTCGCATTTCGATGGAGGCGAAATGGTAGAGGCCCGTGTACTTAGATTTAGGTGCACGTTAAAGAACACCAGATGGTCGAAAGTTCCGGAGCCCTCCACTACGGCGTCTCTCATAATCATGTCTTGGTTTTGGGACGTAAAACCCCCGATATTATTATTATTTACACCAGCGGTCAGTATACACATTCGCCCAGTACTTGTTGAATTCACACACTTAATCAGCCACTTCTCATCAGCATCATTATCATCACGAACAACGCATTATGATGACATTCCGTTAGGTACAAGAACGAAATAGCAGTGAATGAAAAGAAGAAAGTAGTAAAACAGAAAGGAGTGCATATATTATACTGAACCTACACTTCCACTTGAGTAGAATAACATGCGTACAAGCTGGGGAGAGGGGGAGGGGACGACAGAGGAGAGTTGCCGAGTTTGACAAACGGGAGTGGTCTACGTAAATGCTTGCTAATTAGATATTTCGTCAATTCTGACAGTTCATAAGCTCATAACGCTGGCTCTACTTCGGTACAATAAACGACAGACGTACAGAAATTTAAGGCGCCAGCGGTGTCGCGCTAGCACGGACGGAACACATTAAAATTCCCATATCACAATTCGGCACGCGCCTCATCTTACCCTGACTGAAACGAGAACCGTGTGCGCCAGAGTGGCTCACAGCGAGCACAAAAGTAATCAACCTTCCACACAGTTCACCTTGAGTTGACCTTAAGTACCAAGTAAACACTCAGCTTGACACGCTCATACATCGTCTCCGGTGCGGAACTGCTCGCAAAAAATTCATTTCTACTCAGAATTCAACGTGTGCAATTTACAACATGTTTCCATGCAGCCACGATGACGAGGATGTGTATCACCGGTTGCTCGACTGGCCCAGGCACATCACACAGACACCCACCCCAACTGGAGCTCATAGACGTGCGCTGGGTTCCTCTTCAGGGGGGGGGGGGCGACGGTTCGTCGCAGCGCCCCCCCCCCCCCCAGCTATGTCAATGTATGGTGCTGACATTGCGCCCGCCCCCGAGTCGCAGCGCCCCTCCCTATTATGTCAACATGTGGGGCTGACCTTGCGCCCCCCTCTTAGGTGAATAGGGGGGGGCGACCCCCCCCCCCCCCCCGTGCTCACGCCTATGCTGGAGCTCATAGGATTCATACCGATCCTTCTCACTTGCGAAAGTATTAGGCCCATGACCATCAAAAGTCCATCACAGAAATGAAAGCCTTTGAACGCCTCTTTGAAGATACTATCAATCGCTATGAGTATTGAAAGACACACATCGCGACTGTGCATCGTACTTATGTGTGCCAGACATTTACGAGCTCTGTCAGAACAACTTTTCAACCTGAATCCAACAATCGCCACCCAACAGTGGCGAGACTGTTGGGTAGCCGTTGCCAGGAAATAGCGCCAAGAATTTCCCACGTCTATTTATATTTTAATAAAAACCAGTGAGTCGGAACGGAACGAAAACCAAAAACGAAAAACGAAAAAAAAACCGATATTTTTGACCGGAACAAAAACGTAACCGAAACGTTATCTATTATTTCGTTTCGGAGTGAAACCGAAATTTTTTTAATCGTTTTTCGGTTCACGAGGAGACTTGGCAATCCGGAACAACTGAAGTCATGCAGCGTGAGCAATTATGCAGATCTCGGGGTACAGTATTAGTGCGTACCTCAGGCGGGAATTCCAGAGCAACGGTATGTTGAAGTTGTGCGAAAAACGAAAACAATGGCAACCAGAGATGTTTATATTAACGCAAGTGGACCTTTGCGCACCTGTCACGCAGGCCAGCGTGGAGAGGGCATTGTGGGCGCTGAAATTTGTTACAGCGAAAGCCGGTTGTGAGATCACAACAGCAGATTTTGGCGCCATAGTTGTCTGCCGCCGCCGGTGTCCGTAACCGCTTTCGCGTAAGATAAGAAAAAAAAGTTCGGCAGGTCCCATGCCTTGTGTGAATCGGTTTCATGCGAAGCAATCAGCGAGTAGTCTATGCTGTATTTTTTTGCTTTGATCCAAGCGTTACGAGGTGATCGACGTGTTTTTGTAAGCATAGTAGCTTTCTGCACATCGTGGCCTTACCAGGCACGTCAAGTACACTGGCGTTTAAAGGATAACTTAAGGAGCACAGACGTGAGTATTATCGAAACGAAGGGCACTTTACGGTGCGATGATGTGAATATCATACGTAACTTTCGTTAGCGTTTTCCTCCGGGGTCGAGCAACGCTTGGATATTGTTAAAGAGACAGGGCGTGCAAACACGGACACAAGAGAGAGACACCAGAAACGCCGGCGTTTGTAGCGTCTTGACTTCTCTCTTGTGTCCGTGTTTGCACGCCCTGTCTCTTTAAGTAGCTCAGCAAGTAGCTCAGCTCTCTGTTATTTTAAGCTTGAATATAGCTTGCTGAATCATAGGAATGCAAATGTAATGTTACTAGACTTCTATGAAAGCGGGGCCAACACTGTAACCACAGTGGACGTTAACCCGGCATTACGCCCGTATCATAGGAGTACTATGTAATGATTATTGCTTTGTTATAAAAATAGATAGCCAGCACTGCAATCAGAATTGACGCTGCTCCGACATTACGCCTGCATAAGGTCTTTTTCCAAAGCTGTTTCAAGACGGGGCGTGGCTCTGTGGTAAAATACCTGACTGCCACTAAGAATGCTGGTATATTTTATAGTGTCTTGGGAGCTGCAACGTATGGCGCTTCAGCCATCATGGGAATGATGGGTAGTACACGGATTTGTCTAAACTTCGTTGCCTGCATCCGCTTTATCGCAAAAAGAAGTTCAGCAAAAGTCAGCAGTTCCACTTCACCACTTTAACCTTTTTAGGCTCACCACTTCAAATCTGGTCACGAAGTTCACAACGATCCATTATTTTACTCGAAAGAAAACCAAAATACAGCAATCAACAAATCCAAAAGTGCGTTCGAAGCCCGCAAGTGCGAAGACTAGGCAAATCCGTGCACTACCCATCATTCCCATGGTGGCTGAACGACCGCAGCGCCAGAGTCCCCTCTAGTTAATTTTAGGGAACTCTATGGCTCTTCCAGCTTTCGCTGTTGCTGTGATGCGTGATTGACGATTTTCGAGGGGCGAAGCACCTCGTGGAAGGTGTCGTGCCCGACAGTTTGACCATTGGCTCTTCATTTCACAGACCAGAAAGCAGTAATAATGAAGGGAAAACGGAAGCCAGAACTAAGACAATATACGAATTATAACAAGAGGATTAAAATAGAAGAGCATTAAAGAGGAACCAGATAAATGCATTTGTATATATATACACTTTATGTCACTCAATTTAAATTCGCAGTGGCAACGCGCGGGTGACGTACGTTGATATACCCATACAATACCCAGTGCTTCGCCACTCGTCATGATTCACATTAGTGGAGATGCGGCGATTTTTATTGCGATAGCAATTATGTGGACAGTCTCGCTGATTTTTGCCGTCACCGTCGTCATGCACCGTGTGTGTATATATATATATATATATATATATATATATATATATATATATATATATATATATATATATATGTGTGTGTGTGTGTGTGTGTGTGTGTGCGCGCGTGTAAGAGCCACAAAGACAAATAATTCAGAAAAACTTTCCGACGCACGGAATCGAACGGGCGACCTCTCGCTTTGCAGCGCGCGGCGTTAGCAGTTAGGCCGCCAGCAGTACCGTCTTTCAGCCTGCTAACGGCGAGCTATTTATATACACCATTTACTTCAGCATGCTTTCTTAGTCACCACATAGATGGCGCGACGTGCGCGCGTGGCGCGCTTTAAAGAGCGTCACCCCGCTCCTGCGAACGCCGTTGCTCTTCGCCCTACAGGGCGTGGTCGCCTTCGTGCGCTTATCTCGAGGAAAGAAGGGGGCGGCCGGGGGGGGGGGGCAGGTGGAGCGGGGGGGGGGGTTGCATGTCTTGTGCTTTCCCCGCGATGTCCGCGCTGAAGTCAGAGCGTACGAAGGTCACTTCGCTCGTTGCAGCGGCCGCGTTCGCGAAAGGAGCGCGCTGTTCAAACAGAAATAAGTAACAACTGCGACAGTTCGCGCTCGTCCTGTGTGTACCTGTTCGTTCGTTTCGTGCGTCCTGCTTTATGTTTGAGCATTGCGCTTCAAGTGTCGAGCTGTGACGCATGATAGTTCGCGCTCGTCCTGTGCGTCCCCTGGGCTCGAGCGACGCGCTGTCAATTTCGAGCGGCTTTCCGTTCTTCGCGTTACATTCCAATTTATTGCTATCGCATTCATTGCTTCGCCGTTGCGGCGAAACTGTGACTTTTTTTATCAGAACAGCGGTCTCGCACATCAAAGAGTACACTGATGACGTGCTGCTTCTGAGATTGTGCTCACTCCCTTGACACAAAGGATTGAGCCCGCTAAAAAAATCGTAATTGACTTAAGAGAATAAATGCTACGACTTCGAAGATATACTAGTTTGTGCTGGTGGGTAGAAATTCGTGGAACAGTTACTTCCGCTCCTCTGAATAACGTGGGAAGAACGTGTTTTACCCCTGTCCCACTTTTTAAAAGGAGGGCGAGTAACCACATCACAAATCAAATGTTTTTTATGATTACCTTAACTTCAAATTTTTGCATAAAAAAACCATTACGTACCGTTATGGAACATTGTTTTTTATTCCGGAGCAGAAACGTAACGCAACTTTTTGCAGTGAAGCAAAATTAAAACCGAAACAAAAAAAAAGATTTTGTTCCGACACCCTAATAAAAACAAACAAATATAATCCGGAACTACGCTTTCATATGGTACAGGAGTGTTGGCGGCAGCCATCGATACCGCCTGTCACATGACGAAATGTCGAACAGTGGGTGACAACGTGACAACTCTCTTAAATGCTCTTCATTCCATCCTTCATTCCTTCCGGAACTCTTGGGTCCGTTGAGGACGCTGTTTACTGCGTTCTGCGCCTGCGAGAAATAGATAAAGAAAGAGAAAAACAAGACATGCTGTGAATGAAGACTCAATGCGGGGACTAAATAATTTGCACTAAAATATTCCTAAACTCGATTTTATTCATATGACGGTAAAATATTGATTGGTGGAGGAGAAAAACGACGTTAACCTTCCGTTTTTTTAGAGACACTGTACTGCATGGCACCAGTTTTCAATTAACTGTTTTTAAGAATAGAGTTTCCTACAATACTTACTAGAGGGAACTCTGGCGCTAGTGTCTATGGGAGCTGCAACGCATGACGCTTCAGCCAGCATGGGAATGATGGGTAGTACACAAATTTGTCTAAACTTCGTACTTTCGGCTCCGTTTGGCTCCGCGTCGGCTGCATCCGCTTTGTCGAAAAACAAAGTTCAGCAAAAGTCAGCAGTTTCACTTCGCCACTTTAACTTCTTTAGGCTCAGCAATTCAAATCTGGTCACGAAGTTCACAACGGTCTATTCTTTTATCCGAAACGAACGCCAAAACACAGCAATAAACAAAGCCACAAGTACGTTTGAAGCCGCAAGCACGAAGACTAGGCAAATTTGTGTACTACCCATCATTCCCATGGTAGCTGAACGATCGCAGCGCCAGAGTCCCCTCTAGTTAATTTTAGGAAACTATGTTTTTAAGGATATGTTGCTTCACTGTTAGATGGTTCCGGCTACTTCCCGGCTATCTTAATCCAAGGGTGAGCGTGACGAAAGTTTCATGCAAAGAATGTGCGAAAGAAACATAGTGACAACACTAAAGTTCTCGTGCACTTAACAAAAGAGTGACGTTTCTATGCAGTTCACAAAATCCGAATGTCCAAGTCAGTGGCGTAGCTAGGGGGGGGGGGGGTGCCCACCGGGCCCGTGCCCCCCCCCCCCCCCAAAAAAAAAAACATTTTTTTTCTCATGGGATACAGAGCACAAGATGACACTCGACCCCACTTATCTGCCCAGATACAATGTCGGATCAAGGAAGTGCCCCCCTCCCCCGCGAAAAAAAATTCTGCCTACGTCACTGGTCCAAGTTGAACTACAAGCGAGCGACGTCCATCGTTGGTAAAAAAAAAAAGCCACAACAAGAACAAGATAACAGAGGTGATTTATGAAGCATGAATATGCGAACATTCTTTTGGTAAGGAGTTGACGCTTCGCCCAAGAGTTACGTCGCTGCACGTCGTAGCCTACAGCATTTTCTCTTGTTTTTTTCGTTGATCGCGTTCGCTATTTCTGGTTCAGACGTGCGCGGCGCCGACTGGTCAGTGGCGGCGGCACCCCGTCGCCGGCCACGGTATACCTGCCCGACGCGGCACCATGGCCTCCGAGATCATACGTTGGGGCCGTTCACTGAATCAGCCAATAGCTGTCGAACCCCCTTGCTCCCGCCTGCCGCGTGGTTTGGGGAAGAGAAAGCAAGCGATTTCTGGCTCTCTTTGACACGATATTACATTTGGCCTAGGTGCTCACACGATCCTTGACTGCAGATAGCAGCGTTTTCTGACTGTATTGACTGCAGAGTTGCACGTAACACGTTACAAGTAATCAATTACTTGTAATCAGACTTTCTTGTAATTGTACATTTAATCGATTACTTTTTCGAAACTGTAGCTTTCTCGGTAAGTAAATAACATTTTCTTGTATATGATTACTGGTAATCAATTACTTTTTTTCCCAAAATTAAGTTATAACCAGTCTTCTACGGCAGTTCTCGTCCCGAAAAATGTGCGACCGCTCTGTAGGGACCCCTCGTTCTGTGAGATGCGGGGTGCCTACAGACAGGGGGCCCCTTCCTTTGGTTCACACATTATAGAATTACACCAGCATGCTCGCGATCAACAGAAAGTAAGGCGCGCGTTTAAAGAAAAAAAGAAAGAAAAGAAAGTACCCAAGGTCATGACGCGCGCTAACAAACAGACGCAGAGCTTCTTGCCATCATGTCATGCACCCCCTCCCCCCTTTGTGTAGTTTTTAGCGCGCTCGTTGGTACGAAAAGAGAAAGAAAGCGTTTGAAGCGTGCTACAAATCCTTGTAACTCCGCCTGTATTTGACGGACTCTAAAAATTCTCGCGGCAGTCGATTCGAGGTAATAAACTCCTTTAAGGGACACTAAAGGCAAATATTAAGTCGACATTGATCGTTGAAATAGCGTTCCAGAAACCTCGTAGTGCTTGTTTCGTGCCAAGGAAATGCTTATTTTGAAAGAAGGCCACGTTTTAGTAGTCCGCACGGCGTTAGCACACTTCAAATCACCCGCCTGAACGGGCCTTCTGACGTAGCTGTTTCCGTGCCCAACGTTGACCGCCTTTACTACCCGGCCGCCGACGCTACGGTTTCTTGCGCAACAGCGGCCATCAGCGTTGCCAAGACGCAGCCACACGCCACTCCGACACTATAGTTCACTGTAACGGAGTTTAGCTTGGCCAGCAGCAGCAGTAGATTAACAACAGTGCGAAAATAGCGAGATCCAAGCACACGCAGCAGTACGCGATACCGAAACTACCACTGAGACACGCAGCTCGGTGAAAACTGAGCCACTCACGCCGTTCCCCATGGTAACGCCAAGAGGTTCTTTTACAGCGAAAGCTGTTATGAGATCATTTCACCGGCCGTTTTTGGTGCCGTAGTTGTCCGCCGCCGCCGCCGCCGCTGCCGCCGCCGCCGCCGCCGCCGCCGGTGTCCGTAACCAGTATCGCTCGAAATAAGAAAAAAACTAAATAAGAAAAAAATTCCAGGATGGAACGAGGTTCGAACCTGGGCCCTCTGCGTGGGAGCCCAGTATTCAACCTCTGAGCCATGCCGGTGCTTGAAACTGCTTTGCAAAAAGGTCCTATACAGGCTTCATGTCGGGAAGGAACCACATTAGCATATGCAATATAGCGTGGTAGAAGAGTAAAATAAGCACCAAACGTCGCACAACGCGAATTCTGTAACCAGGCGTCACACAATGCGAATTGCGCACCGAGTAGGTTGTTGAATGCTTCCAACCCATTACAAAGAGCTCTGCCATAATTCTTCATCGTCATCACGCACAGCATCAACAAAGTGCGCATATTGCCTTACATGCCTTTAGCAGGTACCACGGCTGTCTGTAGAATGACGAAAAATGGCACAGTGCCTACTGCCCTACTTCTCAAAAATTACAATGATTTATAGCGTAGTGGGTTCCTCGCAAGTGCACTTCTGTTGGTTGCCAAGGAAGCCCATAAGGCTCCCATGATCCATTTCCTCAGGGTCTCAATAAAGTCAATTCTCTCTCTCTCTCGCTCTACGTTTCTCCGGTTAAAGTGTGTTATAAAGCGTGGTGGGACAGTTAAATAACGACCGGGCGTCGCACAATATGCATTATGTAATTAGTGCGTCGTTTAAAGCTTCCAACCCATTACAAAGGGCGCAACCATAATTATTCATCGTCATCAACCGCCGCATCAACAAACTGCACATAATCGCTTACATATGGTACCTCGCTTCTCCGCAGAACAACGAATAATGTCGTGCTGGGTGCTTCCCAACTTCCCAAAAATTACGCTGTGGGTACGTTGCTAATGTACCTGTATTAGTAGCCACAGGAGAGTTTATAACGGGCTCTAGAAATGCCGCTCTTCCAGCTTTCGCTGTGACTGTGCTGCGCTTTCCGCGCAGGCCTGGCGTTTTTTTTTTCCATGAATCAAACAGAAACGAACAAGCAGCATTTTATTACGTCTTGTGATGTACAGAAGGTTCTTTTTTTTATTGCTACTAATTTGATTAGTAGTGGTTAATTACACTCGGGACTCTTTGACGTCATCGGGATCATTTCCAAAATGTCCCACTCGTGGCGCACATCGTGTCCTACATTTACCTTAATTCCTCGATTACTAGAGCACTGCTGTTGATATTATACGTTTTAGACGTTCTCACACATTGACCTTTCACTCTGACATTTTTATTTTTTATTTTTTTTCGTCAATCAAAGGCCAAGCCCTCAAGAGCCCAGAAAATGTACTGCTAAGCGTGAGTATTACAGTATGTTTCTGAAAGCTAGTTTCGGTTCTTACTGTACTCTGACGCCACAACAAGGTATGAACTTCTCGTCACGTGCTCGCGCAAGATATCGTGACGTTTCCATGGGCGCTCCGCTCCGTGGCTCCGCTGGTGACGCACAAGCGGTCATTTTATGGTCATTTTGAATGTTTTGGTACCTGACGTCATCACAAATAGTCATACTGGTGACGTCACGATAGTGTCGATGTCAGTAGGTCGACTTTAATTCAAAATAAGATATCTTACCAGCAAGTACCGAGCTCGCAGCTGTCTCTGTATACAGGAGATTTGTATGGCAGAGTAAACTCAGCTTTGGAAATTGGTGTCAGTACCCGTTTTACCACCGCCCAACTTAAGGCCGTCGTTAAGGCGGTTTCATTTTACGTGAATCATTCAATTTTCACTAAGTGACACAAGAGGGCAGTAAGGCGCGGACCACACAACACATCGCCATGAACAGCTATTCAGAAACTAAAGACGCTATGATCTTCGCTAGCTACATTGTAAGACAACGTTTAAATGTGAAGAACACTTTCAAGAACCTCACCGCTGCAACGTAATCTCCTTCTAAAAATGGCAGACTGCGTAGTATAAGCGTAACCTGTGCACTCCCCACCCCTTCCTCCAAGTACTGCCACATAATTAGATTTCTTATAAAGCTAAGCTATATGCGATTAGGGCGATCGATCGTAATGAACGTGGCGGATTCACAAGCTGCTTGCACCGCAGCTCTAGCAACCGCACAAAACGTACGTTGGTCGTCGAAGTTATCCCATTATAAAACCGCGAATGCTCGGCCTGTTTTTCGCGACAGCTCGCCTCTATTGCGGACATCAGGCCTCGCGACGTTTTCATCATTTATATACTGATTGCGCCACGTCTGTTTAGCATTTGCATTCCGATGTAGATGTGTCATTACTGTTAACTGTTTGCTGTACGTCTTATGTTATATACGATGAAAAAAGTCCGTAAGCAGGGAGTGGGTGCTCGAGCCGACGTTTCGACAAGTGGACTTGTCTTCTTCAAGGCTGTCTTCTTCAGCCTTGTAGAAGAAGGTCGCAGGTTCGGCAGGCGCCGAACCTGCGACCTTCGAATAACGCGTCCGATGCTCTACCACTGAGCTACGGCGGCGGTCATCCCCCCGTCCACTTTATAAGGTTTATATGTGCATTTAAACTTAGGAGTGTTAGTCAGCGCCTGTCATTGTCTGTGAGTTCTCATTAATAGTAACTGGGCCTTTACGAGCTAAAACCACGATATGATTATGAGGCACGCCGTAGCGGAGGGCTCCGGAAATTTCGACCATTTGGTGTTCTTTAACGTGCACTGGCGTCGCACACTACACGGGCCTCTTGCATTTCGCCTCCATCAATATGCGACCGCCGCGGCCGGGATCGAACCCACGACTTTCGGGTGAGCAGCTGAGACTTCTTCAAGCGAAGCTTGTTACGAGTTACAAATTTCGGTGGCGGCGTTCTCGTACGCGGAAAACCCGGGGCCGGAACGAAACGATATATGCGACTCCCGGGGGAGCGCCGGTGACGTGAGTATTTGTATGCGCCGTCTTCCAATTATTCAAGCTCTCTCGGTCGTAGCAGGCTTGCAGGCGATCAGCCGTTTCTGATATGGCAATCTGATGGCGTTCCTCGAGCGATGCCAACTGCGTAGGCGCGCCTACACGCCACGCCCGCAACCAGGGGTGCAACAGCCGAAATAGGATTTGGAGCATTTTTGGAGCAGCAAAATGTTGCTTTTGGAGCACAAAATCCAAATTTGGAGCAGTATAACAAAGAAGGCTTACTTTTAGAAAAGAAAACAAAAATACGTACAAACCATTAAAAATCAGCTAATTCGTGCACCGTACACGTGAACACTGCTATTAAAAAAACAGCGTGTTGAGCCACCCAACAGTGCGAACAATGACTAAACTCCACATTAGCATTTGCAGGGCCTGTCAAATAATTCGACAGGCACTGCAAATGTGAACCTGCGAACCTGGCAACCTCGAAATTTGGCAGATTCGTAAAGCAGGAGCAAGTGGGGGTGGAGCAAACTGGCGAAGGTTTTTGACTATTTGTTTCTAAAGGCCGCAGAAACGCCATACACAGCAGCTCCAAATGATCGTCAATAATTTTTTAGACGTCGCAGATCATACTAGTACTGGAAATTACACGGCGCGTGCACGAATCAGTAATTAAGGGGAAAAAAATGTGCCGTGTACCTGACAGCTAGTACTAAAGCCCCTTCTAAATCTCTACGCTTTTCAGCAGGACACCAGTGTACTGCGGCAAAAGTGGCTTAAAAAGCGTTCTGCACGCAATAAAACAAGCATCAGGAAATTTGAGAACCGCTGTACTTTTTTTATTGCGATAGCAATTATATGGACACTCTCGACGGTTTTTTGCCGTCATGTGCCGTATAAAGTTCAAATTGATAACATCCCCCCGCTCATAGTATGTTCAACCGCGGGTAAAAGCGCACGAGTGCGGGCGACGAACGCGGCTGAAGCAGAGATCAAACGAGCCAACCTATCTCCGTCGCTCGGAGGGTGCATGCGATAATACCACTCCGCTCGGGAGGCCTGCCGTCGAAGAGAGGAAACGTCCTGCCCGCCTTGAACGAGCATGAAAAGACGCTATAGGGGAGGGGCGTCGCTCGAGCAGCAACTTTGAACTTTGGTTCTAAGGGCGCTGGCGCGCCATCTCGGCAGCCATCAGCGGGTGGCTCGTATACCCTTCTACGTGCTGCGCCCTCAATGCGAAGACACTGTGCAGAAAGAGCATCTTTCCCTGGAGCAGCCGCACTCCCTTACACCAACGTTTTGCAGAGTTACGCAAGATCGGACACAAAAGAGTCTGCTGCCAGCCCCACTTCGTATAATATTACAATTTGTTGCTATCGCATTCATAATTGCTTCGTCCTTGCGGTGAAACTGCGACTTTTTTCTTTTCAATCGCGGGGGAGGGGGAGGGTTAGGGTTAGGTCTGCGCGTCTGTATTGGATGACGATGCCCACACTGCAGATGACCAACGCGGCCTCCATTTCTAGCTAAAACTTGCGCAACTGAGAAAATTTTGAACTTGGTCGGGCATTCTGGCGCAATTTAAATCAATTTCACGGTTTTGGCTCAGCTTGGCGCAAAAATAAGTCATTGTATCAAATTGGCGCAATTGGCGCAGCTCTTGCACCCTTGCGCAACCAATCAGAACCGTTTCGCTTCCGCCGGGGTGGAAAAGGGCTCAAGAAAGAAAGAAGTAAGCCAGGCACGCACACGCCAAGCTTCGCTTGCCCCGATTTTCCCGTGAGGTAAAGTCTCCTTAACTTTTTGTGTACCTTTTGTGTCTCTAATTACGACATGCCCTCCATGTCGTCCTTATATAATGCCCCCGGGGCCTTAACAAGAAATAAATGAAATGAAATTGGTTGTCGGTGCACTGACCAACGTTTATAAACGTTGGCACTGACAGCAAACGCAAGGGTTGGTTAACAGGAAAGGAATGCGCATAGTTTCCAAAGTGCAACCGCAACAAGAAGGGCAAAATACGGACGCGATACGAGTGGGGTTCACTGCCGCGGAGGATTACGCATGCATCACCGGCAGCAGGATTACCAATGCGATTTGCGATATGTATGTAAAAACCTAAAGCGACCCCAATTCAAGACTTAGGGGTCTGGTATCAGCACTCACCCCGGTTCCATCCCTTTTACCTATACCACGAATGCCGAAACGTATAGTATATACGTTTCGGCATTCGTGTTTCCCTCGCTGCCGATTCTACGCAGAAAGAAGCGCGTGGTTGAGATCTGATCCGTCAGATGCCGCAACGAACACCATCCGACTGGTTTCTGGGATGTAATTGCTGTTTGTCAATTTCTGCTAATTACGTGACTACAATTTTGACTTACGACGTATCTTATTCTCCACTCTATCATATAGAACCTAAAGCTTAACCAATTCCATCCATTTTATGTACGCTTTTATTTTTATCAGGGTTTTCGGACAACTCGCACCGGCGCTGGACAGGGTAATAATAATAATAATATCTGGGGTTTAACGTCCCAAAACCAGGATATGATTATGAGAGGCGCCGTAGTGGAGGGCTCCGGAAATTTTGACCTCCTGGGGTTCTTTAACGTGCACCTAAATCTAAGTACACGGGCCTCAAACATGGCGCTGGACAGGGTGGTCTGGAAGATAGCAAAGAGTGTCACTCGGCACTCGTGGCACTGATAAATAAATATTGTCGCAGAAACGATCAAACATCATTGCCAAAGTGAACGGGTGCAGCCTTATGTCGGCTGCAAAAATCGAATGGACACCTTATACAGGGTGTCCCAAACATCACGCACCGCGATTTTAAAAAAGAGGAACGTCGTTACGCGAAGCACACCTGGTGTATATTGGTCCCAGTATACTGTAGTAACCACTACTAATTTTTTCGCTAATGAGGTTTAGTTAATTAGTCCTAATTATGTTTCTAACTCGACGAATAGTCGCCTAAACATTAAAATGTCAATGATACATATGTAGGCATGCTCAAATGACATCAAACTGCGCTATTTTCAGCAACGTACTAATACGTGCTCATTTTTTTTTTCGGCTGATAAAGAAAGCATGCGAAATATGAAAAATAACACGCGACTACGTTCCCACCCGCAAAAGGTGGGTGATTAGTCTTTACTCGCTACCTTACAGTAGTCCTGCTTGAGGGCGCTGCTTCCTGGTGCGCGCTGCAGTCTAGTCACGCGTCATTTTTCAGATTTCGCGGGCTTTATTAGCAAAAAAAAAAAAAAGGCAAGCACGCAATTAGTACGTTGTTGAAAATAGCGCAGTGAGATGTCATTTGAACATGCCTACATATGCATTATTGAGATTTTAATGATTAGGTGAGTACTTGTCGAGTTATAAATATAATTAGGACTAACTATGTAAACCTCATTAACGAAAAAACTAGTCGCTACTACAGTATACTGGGAACTAGGCGTGCTTCGCGTAACCACGTTCCTTTTTTAAATCATGCTGCGTGACATTTTGGACAGCCTGTATAGCAATAATGCCGAAGTACACCCTGCTGACGTCGATAACGGTGTGATTAACGGCATTATGGAGGCTAGAAATGCTTCTAGCGTCTCTTAGCGGCATGTTTCTAGCAGACTCCACGACGGCGTTACTTTACGAATGACGATGAATGACGATGCGGCGATTATGACGGAGATGGCGGCGAGATGACGATAGCATGATCAAACGGTTGCGCACTTGAACTTTCTTAACAGTAAAGCTGTTTCAGCTCGGCGTAAAGTGTGTGGCCGAGCCCGAAAGCTATCATCATCATGAACGGGTATGTGCCACAGAATTTGGGCAGATCCCACTACTCACCGCTGCGGCGTGGCCTGTAATAACCCTGAGAACGAATACAGAGAGAGAGAGAAAGAAATAAATAAGAAAAAAAAACGAACAGAGAGACGGTAATATATAGACAGAAAAAATCTTGCCGAAAAAAAATTTCGCGAGGCGGGATTCGAACCCGCGCAACCTCGACCTGTAGGCGAGCTTCCTAACCACTCGGCTATCCAGGCACGCTAGCAGAGCACAGCATGGCCTTGTATAGTATAGTCTTGCAAGGAAAGTGAGCGTGAAGAGAGATGTGATGGTGAGGAGGGAAAGGAGGAAGATAGAGTAAAGCGTAGCACAGAAAGAATGAGAGAGAGAGAAATAGAGAGAAAGAAATGCAGAAAGATACTGAACAACGAAAGAGAAAGCAGTAGAGAGAGAAAAAAAGATAGAAAGAGGAAGCAAGCATCGCGTCGTCTATCGCCGATACCGCACAACCTGCGAAGCCGCGCATGCGCAGTAACTAGCCACGCCCACCGACGGAGATGTCGTGCGCAACCTCCGCTCTGTAGCCCGGCTGCGTACTCCCGAGGTGGAAGCCGCGCATCTCGAAGCTAGACTTGTCGGCCGACGGCGAGTACAAGCGGCGACGGGCCCGTGCTTCGCTGTGACAGGCTTTGTGCGATTTAGTGCAAACTGCCCGCAATTTTTTTCAATGCGAAGCATTGTTTCGATGGTACTCGCACAGCTTTTTTTCTTTCCTAGTATGACAAGACAGCAGTATACTCACCGTTCGCAATGCTTAGGAAAGACGACCGCGAATGCCGCGCGCTCGGTCGGCGACGCGATCACCGGAGCAAAGTTCACCTCGGCCGCAGAGCTGAGCGTAAGAAACCGAAGCAGGAGCCAGCTCCGAGGCACCAATACCGTGAGTTACGTTTAAGCGAGAGGCCCATAAAAAAGCAACAAAAAGTGTATCCCCAGTGTTCGTTACGTACCTTTATTATATAACGACAAATTTCTAAGCAAACCATCTTTCGTTTTGTCTGACACCTCGACATGGCACAGCGGGAAGCCGACGGATGCGTCTCAGCACGTGAAAAAATTGAATGTGAACAATTGTGCACGTGGCACCTGAAAAAGCTAAACGCACACATTTGTCCATGAAATTGACTGAAAAAAGCGTCACAATCGTACTTCTTTCCTTTTTGTTGGCGTACTTAACTGATTCCCTTTGCTATGTTCTTATTGCGATAGCAATTATATGGACACAGCTGAGGCACATTTTTGCCGTCGCCGTCATGTTCCGCATTAATATTAAGTCCAAATCGCCTCGCACGTCGTGTGCTCCATGTGCGAGTGAAAGCGTGCGAAGGCTGTCGCGGGCGCGGTTCCAGCAGAGATGTAACGCGGCGGCCGGCTCCGTCGCGCGGAGCATGAAGGGATGGCCGCATATGGGGGGGGGGGGCAGCGTTACTTGGGCAGCTACTGTGAACTTTTTTATCAAAGGCGCGATTAAAGTTGCAAGGCAGGCTTGCTGGTATGGCATATTTGGATAACAATTGTAGCGCAAGGAAACAGGACGCAAGTTTCTTTGTTGCCCTCTTGTGTGCTGTTTCTTTGCGCTAATATTGTTATCCAAAAAGGGCGCAGTCGCGCGCTATCTCGGCAGATATCAGCAGACGCCTCATAGCTTTGTACGTGTTGTACTGTCATCGCTTACTCCGCGTTGAAGCGATAGACAACACGAAGGTCGCTTCGCTCGGTGTAGCGACGGTGTTTCCTTGCGCGACTGTTTTGTAAAGCTACGCCAGATCAGATCCTGAAGGAGTTAGCTCATAGCCTTACTTCATATAACATTACAATTTGATGTTATCGCATTCATTGTTTCGCCCTTGTGGCGAAACAGATTTTTTTAAAACCTGCAAGCCAGCCCAATTTTCTGCCTCAAGTACGTCTTTTTGTGAAGATGCACGCTGAGACAGTCAGAACGTAGCCACAATAATTATCAAATACATTTATTTGTTTACATTTGCTGTACAAATACCTCGTCAGTGCCTCACCTATACAACAGCAGTCGATAAAAAAAAATGGCGAGACTAGTGCTTCTCACCTCGTCTCGCGTATGTACAGAAAAAAGTGGGCCCTCCCCTAACCTGTTTACATTGTTTTAAAAACTGTTCCACTTCTAGACGGAGCCCTTAAGAACTGCATCTCAAGACACTATTCAAAAACACCGTAGTTAAAACCTCCTGGCACATATGCACCTCTATGCCTTCGTACATTTTTGTTCCGTTGGAGCACACCATACAGCAATAGTTCACTGCAGAGCAAGGCAGCTGCACATTCCTTATAAAAGACGTACACACACTGCCACAGTTATGTACTTTCCGCACATCATACGTACAAAAAGCCGTCAAACTGCGACAATGCATGCAGGTTTCTCTTAGCAGAGCGTAAAAAAAGGTTTGATTCGTTTTTGCAGGTGGATAAAAACTGTTAAAATTTTTAGACAACTCCGATGTAAATTCTAGCGACAATTCAGCAAAGCTGCAGCCACCAGTCTGCATTCAGCTGACATTTGGCGACAACTTTTTTTTCTGTGGTCATTGAACAGTGCTTCGCGAGATAAAGAGAGCACGGATGACAATATCGAACGACCTAACATCAAAGGACAAGCCAGCGTTGTTTATACGTCGTACGCGCAGTACAGTTGGCAACAGTCAAATCGCACGAGTTCAAGAAGCCAATCTACGAGAAAACACGAGGGGTGCCCTCCGCACCCGATGTCGCCATACGGATTACACACTTATATAAATACCTCACACGCAGAAACATGAATTTCAAGGTCAACCGAACCCAAAGGCAGGAGCACGTGTTTACGGAGTTCCTCAAGCAAAGCCCATGCACAGCGACCAGTCACGAAACACCACACACCGAAACCACACACGTATTGGCCCGTTAATAAATAGTACCACGCAAAAAGCACGTCTCGGAAAGCTAGGAGCTTAAAAATCACACACTGCTATGGACAATTTGCGTGCTGCTTTCAAAGGGCGGTTGCAGTTAACATGCATCGCCTGTGTGCGCATTCTCAGGTAACTGTAAGAGAAACTATTTATAAGGGGCAATTTATTTTAATGTTAACAGAATTCTTAGAACATTCGCGGGTTCAGGCAACTGAACCTAAGTTTCTTAGGTTTCTGCAATTGGGTTTCTCAACCAAGTAACAACCTGTATCCCAGTGTAATTGCAGCTCCTTGGGTTACAACCATGCTTGCATTAAAAAAATCCTGTTAACATTAAAATAAAACATTCGGTGTATATATATCTAAGTACTGCTGTGTACAACGCTTTTGTACAGCTGCGTGAAAGCTGGAACCTTTTGCCGAAACTACTGAGCCACATTCTAAAACTATGAAAGAGTGACGACAAAAGGGCTCTTGCGGACAGGGTCGAACCAGCTAGCGCCTACACGATACTCCCATCATACAGTGCACCTTAAGAGCTGCGAACCGGAGATAATTAACAGACACGTGGAAACACACCGTGCACGTTTAGCCGACGCTTTACATTGTGGGCATGTAAAGGCTAGATTAAGGTGTGAACTAGTATCCAGTTCAATAAAAGCATGCTACTACTACCCTTTTTCACCCTAGAAGAAGAGAAACGTTAGAGGTGTGCAACAGTGCTGAAAGCATTTGCCTAAGCTAGCCAGCCACAGAGGACTACACCATGGGGACGACATTTCCGACGCGCTTTCAGTGTGATAACATACCACATAAAAGTGACGTAGCTAAGTATACAATGGGGCTTTTCTTTAAGTCGGTAATCATACAAGACGCATTTCAGCAGACACTACAGCGTCATCATCTAACAGCCTAGGTCATCAGAAATACAACACCATGCAATGCAATGCCAAAGATAGGTTGGAAGTGTGTTTGTCGCAGTTGCCACTTTACAGAATGCACGGGTATATTGAAGAGAAACCCAAAATCTACACTCTCGAAGCTAGTCTACCTTTGTACAGCAGGTTCTTTTCTTCTAACGTGTTCTGGGAAAAAATATATATGTAGTAATCCAGATGGATCTCCCAAGGAGTGGGCATGATTACCATTAGTAGTGTATGTGTTCAGATAACTTCTTTTGCAACTTCTATGGAGACATGATAGTACAGCCTATTGAACAGCGGACGAGAAGTTCGTCGGGTGTGGCAAATGCATGCAGCTTGAAGTGGCGTCACTGCGGTACAACCATGAGGTTCCATCTGAACAGGTAATAGAACTTGGCCACTCGCGTACCGTTGTGCGTGCTTCGAGCTTTGTACGATTTCCTACAGAGAGCTTTGGTCACATGCAAAGGAGAGAAAAACATGCACACACCAGAGTTTGAAGCAAGACATTCGTGCACATGTATAGTGCAAACGAAGTTCCACAAGCGCATAACAGAATGCATTTTTATGTACCTAATACAAGCGTACTATTCACGCCTACGTACACTATCGTGCCATAATTGCATTTTTCAACGCCAAGTATTGTCTTTCATCAAACATAACGGCTCCAGGAAGCCGCGTTAAATGGGCTGCATTTACAACATTCGCAGAGCCATAAATTTCGAAAATTCATTTTTCCAAGCAATGAATCTTTATAACAGATCACTGCTTCAGCTTAACACCTAAAAGCCACTTGTTCATGCGCAATAAATCCTTAAAGTATTCAAACTGCAGGCACAAATTAAAAATTTGCATCCAGGTTCACAACCACTGCCAGCAGAGCTTTTTATAAAAGCACACTAAGCTATCGGATTCTCTGTACAATGAAAATACCCGAGCAAAAATTAGAAATTATAATAATGTATCTATAATCATCTGCGTTATACCTTGTTTTATGCCTTCAAATTCAAAGCACAAATTATAATTAACGCAATAGAATCCAGATTTACCAGGCTTTAACATTCTCATTTGGAACAGGGCTCTAGTTTACAATGATGCCTGCTGACATACTTATGAGTGTCGTTAAAATAATTGTGCATGCCTTTTTATAGCACACTGGCAGAATTATCTCAGAGATATGCTTGTACTCATCACATCCTTCTGAATAAGATGCGGGGGCGTATGACGAGTAGCATGATTTATCTGGACGTTGTCTAGACATCAACTGCTAGAGATTTTTTAACGTCTATTAGACATCTATACCAGCATTCGAGTTTCTCGCACAATTGAGCTTTACATCTGGCACAAGCTATCTATGCATTAAGAGGACAGCAGAGAATGCTATGAACCCAAAAGATTGATAGAGCGAGAGAGAAGGCCCGTGGAATCGAGCCATCATCGTTAAAAGGAAAGGGGTGACGGTGTAGAGAGGTCAGCAGCAGTCATCGCACATCCACCTCGTGCACTGGACAAACCACAACAGGGCTTTCTAAATAACGTGACTACGGGGCACAAACAGAAAAGAAGAAACGGGACGAAAATAGAGAGTCCGATGAACACATTTTCTATGGGGGAAGGTCATGAATGCTCGAATCACAGCAGTTAGTCTAAACGCTACCCCATAACTTATGTGTCGATAGACCGGTTTAAGCTTATGTGGCTATTACGAAGCTGGCCAGATAGTGCAAGGGGCGCCAAGAGCAAAGAGCACTGCCAAAGTTATCTCTTGTTGAGCGTCGTTAAAAACTGGGATGCCAGCGCCACTTTCCAGGTCAGGGGCACGGGTGAAAAACAGCAGGGCAAATGTACAATCGCGGGACGAAAGAATTTCGCGGCGAAGAGATGGTGGCCAGCCGTTAGCCAATCGGAGGACCGCAGTGAACTGAAAAAAACAACGAAGAACCGCACCGGGCACAGTGCAAAAACAGCAACAGAAGTCCTGGAAGTGCACCTTTTTAAGAGTTCGGACAACTTAGGAATCGAGGGGCTGGGGATAGGGCTCTCCTCCGGCGGAGGAACCCTCGGGCTGTCTGGGTGGCGGAGGCAGGGCTCCCTCCTCAACGGAGGCGGCAGAGGTGGCAGTGATGAGTGCAGACTGAGTGAGACTGCGGAGTGACGAACGGCGCTGCTGCTCACGACGCACGGCAGCCTCTTTGTCCCATGGCTTGGCCTTGACCCGGTAAAAGCGTGTTCCGGCGGCCACCCGATATCGGTTCTGCGCCTGCGTGTAGAAGAGATTTGAACGGTCAGGAATGTGACAGGCACTTCCATCTCGCAAACCAGCCCCCCTTCTTTATCCAGCACCACTATTTAAGGGGTACTGCCATGACAATTTTCCGTTCTTTTTGCATCAAATGAAAGGCCAAAACTCTCGAGAGCCTCACAAATGTACTGGTAAGCATGAGTGCACCCTGAGAAATTAATTACATGTTTCTAAAAGCTAGTTCCTACTGTACCCCGACGTCACGACGCTGCATGAGCTTCTCGTCACGTGCAAGATATTGCAACGTTTCCACGGCCACTCTGCTCCGTGGTTCCGTTGGTGACACACAAGTGGCCATTTTGCACATTTTAGTACCTGCAGTCATCACAACTAGCCATACTGTTGCATGAAGTCGCCAGAATTGATACTGCAGCCCGACGTCACGCTAGTATCATTGTCAGTAAGTGCGCCACATGAAAATAGAGTTTAATGTCATTGAGTAGATTGAGTAAATGGAGTTTAATAAAATATCAGCATTTATAGAGCTTCACACTTGCTCTGAGCTGTCTCTGTATTCAGGAGATTTGTATGGCAAAGTAAAGTCAGCTTCGAACATTGGTCTCAGTGCCCACTTGCTAGATAACATAACATACACGAGCTAGCCCAGATGTCAGCTCTAGTGCAGCTCACACCTGTTCTCACTTCATGCTAGCCCATTTCCACAAGTGAGCACTGAAGAGTATTCTCACCTTGCGAGCTTGGCAGAATTCTTTCTCGACAACCTCAGCCAAGACCCAACCTTTGCGAACTGTGCCAGGTGCTGGTGACAAGGAAAAAGAAAGACACGAGGCATCACAAATGGCTATTGTGGACGCTAGCAGACCAGCGACAGTTTAGGCAGCAGCGCCAAAGAAAGTGAAAAACTCAACACTCAGGCGCATTTTTTTGTGAGCCCGCGAAAGTTATCACAGAGAGCACTAGAGAGGTGGCATATGAGGCGACTTTGGCGTAATATTGCATTGTAGAAACAAGGTTTTTTATTTCTATGAGGGTTTTGGCACAACCGCTGTGAACGAACCCACAGTGGCTTTCAACGTGATCATGTATGGTGATGACGAAACTGAAAACATGTGCATCCAGCGCTCACTGAGTTAAAGCGATGCTGCTTGCTGCAACAGCTGCAGACAAAACTGTGGTAGACGCAATCATAGCAACGGCACAGTTCTGAAGGCATGTCAGCGACCAGCACACGCAGATTGAAAACGGAACTACCGTTTGCCACAACCGCTGCGCACAAAACCGCGCTCGCTGTCAACGCCATCATGCATGGCGACGAAACTGAAAGTACACGCGCATCCTACGCTCACAGAGTCAAAGTGATGCTGCTTGCCGCAACCGCTGCAGACAAAACTGTGGTAGATGCGATCATAAATAGCAACGACGCAGTTCTGAAGGCACATGAGGGGCCAGCGCGCACGAATTGAAAAAGCTACCATTTGCCGCAACCGCTGCGGATGAAAGCAAGGTCGCTATCGACACCACCATGCATGGTGACAATGATACTGAAAGTACATGTGCATCCAATGCTCACCGAGTCAAAGCGATACTACTTGCCGTAACCACTGTGGACAGAACTGCGGTAGACGCGATCATAAATAGAACGGCATATTTCTGAAGGCACATGCAGGGCCAGCGCACATGAATTCAAAACGGAACTACTGTTTGACATAAAAGCTACACGCACATAGCGTGCGCATGGAGGGGGGGGGGCACAAAATCTGCCCCATACATTGATGGGGGGCACAAAACCTGCCTCTTACAATGATTTAGTAGGAGGGGGGGAGGCACTGTGATGAAGGTTCAGCCCCCCCCCCCCCCCCCCCCCCAGATGGGGAACACCCTGCGCATGCCTATGGCTACTCGCGAAACCACAATCGCTATCAATGCGATCATCGATAGAGTCTATGCAGCTCCAAAGGTGCGCGGCTAATTAAAGGCAATAAAGTCATAAAAGTCATAAAAAGGTGCTCAGCAGTATATTAAAGGCAATAAGGTCATAAAAAGGCATGAAGCCTTTAGGTGTTGCTGTCATTCGCTTATGATTATGGTGCAGCGGACTTCGGCACTGAGTTTTTGGTTGGTCTCAAGCGAAGCTTTGATGCACGCATTCGCAGAAGCCGCCGTCCCTTAGTGGTCTGTTTGTGTGAAAGACATGCAAGTCCTTCTTAGGGAAAGAGATGCTTTGCGCTTATATTGTGGTTTGAAAGCGGGTTTCGCTAGGTTTTTGGTAACACGAAATTTCGGGTGATACCAATATTTTCACTCCCTCTTGAGGTTCCCCGTATCACTGAGATTCCACTGTATTTCAATCCACCGTGTGATAGGCCTCAACATTACTCAGCAATATCCCCGATGTCTCTGCTGCCAAAAGGGGATGACTTGTAGCGGCACCACAGAAAAATGTCTCCCTTCCCCCAGTGATGCCTACATCAACCCCTCTGCCCCAAAAAGTGCGAACTTGTCACCACGTGAAGCGAATTCCCTACTGTGAGGCGAGGTGCTTCTGCCCCATGCAAGTGCTGTAGAACTACGGCGATACATTGCTGTGCTTGTACACATCTACTGCAGCACTTAGATCAATGTATTAAAAAGTCCGAAATTCCGGACGCTTATAGCCTTCGCCATCCGATTTCCCGGACTTTTTACTGTTAACCGCCGACCCACAGTCGCCACCGACGCCGCCATTTTGGTTGTTTTCATTTTCATATCCTTGAACCCACCATACTCGCATCGCAGGTGTGGCCAGCAGTACCGCCGCACCGCGCCGCGGCTGCCGTAACCTCGAAACCGCACGTGTCAATCCGTTGCCAGCCGTAGCTTAGCCAAGCCAAACCTCACTGTGTTCGTTCACGTGTTGTTAGAGTGGCCACCTTAGTGTTGTTTTGTCAGCTGTGCCAGCTCTGCGGTCGTGTCTGCGGTTGATCGTTTGCTGCTGCGCGCTACCTTCAGTGATCACGTTTCCCGACCTTCAGCATCCGCCGAGTTCCTAGCTGTTTCGTGCTGCGCTTTTCGTCGAGCGGATTCGCCGTTTACAGCAATGGCACCGACTGCTCCTTCGTCTTCGTCCGCGCCTTCGAAGCGCACAAATCCACCTCGTAGGCTCACGATGACGAACTGCCATCCGCGGACGTTGCCTTCGACGATCTGCGCGCTGGCGGCGTGTTGATTCCAGCCGAGATAACCCTTGAGGGCTTCGCCGACGCTGACAAAGACGACCGATGACGAAATCATTCATCAAGTTACGGAGGATTCCGATGACTCCGACACCGAGAACGAAGAGCCAGCTCCTACACAGCCAACGAGCTCGGAGTTGACGCGAGCACTGATGACACTGTCATTGGTGTACAGCGGCAACATGACGTTGACTGAAATTGAGGCAGACATAATCGCGGGCAAGCGGACCGTGCAAAAGAAAATAAGCGACTTCTTTGCGCCCATGTGCTGACCTATGAGGTAGTGCCGGCCACGTCGTATTTTTTTTTTATAAACGGCTCTTTTCAGAGCCACCTAAACGATGCATTGGCTGAATTGCTATGGGAATCTTGTATTCCGGCTGTGACCGTCTCCGTCAGCGAAAAATACCTATCAAAAAGGTGCGTTTTTACGTGCATTCGTTTTTCCGGACTGCCCGATTTTCCGGACGTTTTCGCGGTCCCTTGAGGGTCCGGGAAATCGGACGTCGACTGTACATTGCTGTGCTTGTACACATCTACTGCAGCACTTAGGCTCTGAAAACATCAGTACCGTTCCAGATTTGCGTGTTCTGCTGACCCTCAGCAAACACGACAATGGGGTTTTACACGTCGGGAATTCCAGCATGACTTTTTCCATCGGAGCTGGTGACAATGAAATGGCAAACAACCATGCAGACAGAGAAATGTACAAATCCCGTCTACTCACCTGTCTTGAGGCCGAGAGTGTCGAGGCAGTCCGTGTGCAGGAAGTGCAGGTTGGGTCCTAACACGAAGAGGACGTAGTTTTGGTGACCTTCGTCGTAGCAGAGTAGCACGATGTCACCCGGCTGGCAACTGCCAATCAGAGAGGGAACACAGATAAGGCCAAGAATTAATGGCAACCAACCAATTGTCGTATTTCACCACATCCCAGACAACATCCATACTGGCAGTTACAGTTGGAAGCAGAGTTTTGTAGTCTGTTTTGTTTCTTACAAACAAACCAGCCCAATATTTGAAATTTTGCGTGCTGTTACGAAATGGTTCACAGGAGTGGGTTGCGGTGCTGCTGGTACACGTGTAAATAATTGAGCGAGGTCGAGAAACCTGGCTCCAAATATAAGCTCGTATATGTTTTGTTAATGATTCTGTTCCAAACAGGACACAAATGAAAAATGCTGAAATCCTTGCTGTGTGTTCGACAATTCCAACAAGCCCTAGAAATTTTACGACAAAAGCATGAAAACTGGCAGCTAAACCCTCCGGTAACGTACACTTTTGATGGACCTCCGGTAACGTACACTTTTGATGGAGAACCTCAAAATGACATACGTGAGGATGGAGACCTTGTCAGCGGGGGATGGTTGAAGCTGGGTGCCAAAGTTGTCGGACATGGCCATCTGCAATTTTGCGCAGCAGAAGCCACCAATGAGAACGAGACAAACTGATTCTAGCCTTGCTAGCATTCACACCATTTGTATGAATGCTAGTTCTGCCTAAACCATGGTCGCTCATGACCTCTTAAACCCAAGCCACAACAAACAGAGAGCACCCAACTGACCTTGAGAAATGCCAGGCTACATTCTCTAGTGTTAACCTTTCTCCGATTTTTTAGCTTTGCTTCGTGCAGTGCATAAAAGCATGAACAATGAACTGGCATTGCTCATCACATACATTTTAATTACGTTTAATCACTTGTTTGCAACAATCCTATCTTTTCAATCATACACATTGCATATGTAACTCATTAATATTGTGTATAACAAAGAAAAACGAGCCCTTAAGATTTCGACTTCTTTCCTTCATTCATAGCGAGGGTCTCGTTCTGGCACACTTGATGCTTTCAGGTAGCAGGCGAGGGATTATTGATCAGCTGCCAGCTCGTAATAAGTTCACGTGCTACATGACGCCAACAGGCAGAAAAAGAGTGTTCCACACTCGCCGTCATGGCTACTGGCGGTGCCGACTGACACTCCCATGTATTTAAATGTACAGTGTCAATTTTTATGAAAGGGAACACGGGAGCGCATGGCCTGCGCGCTCCGGCGGCTGCCGTAAGCTCCGTCAACCGACAGCTAACGAAAGCTCGCCCGCTTTGGCGTCATCTATTGGCAAACAAAATAACAAGTCATGGCCGGTTGCGAAGCGCCTTTAGATAACGCTGCCTCTCGGCTCGCGTTAAGGGCAATTCCTGCAGCTCGCGCAGTGCTGGCGCGCCACGCTCGGTTTGTTGACAGGCAGACGACGCGCTGCCTGCATCGCCCGTTACGCGAGCCGAGATGCAGCGTTATCTAAAAGCGCTTCGCAACCGGCCATGACTTGTTATATTGTTTTCCAATAGATGACGCCAAAGCGGGCGAGCTTTCGTTAGCTGTCGGTTGACGGAGCTGAAGGCAGCCGTCGCAGAGCGCAGGCCACGCGTACGCGTGTTCCCTTTCATAAAAATTGACACTGTACATATATACCCCATAAAGTGGATGGGAGGATGGCCGCCACGGTAGCTCAGTTGGTAGAGCATCGGATGCGTTATTCGAAGGTCGCAGGTTCGGTCCCTGCCCGCGGCAAGTTATCTTTTCGTCCACTTTTCTTTCTTCACATTTACCTTACATTTTATTTACTCCTAATAACATCCTCTATACTTTCCCTGGCATCAGTCTGTTAGTGCTCATTAATATTGGCCAACCTAGGAGGTACTTATAACCACAAAATTGTTTGCCGCAGAATAATAAGTGCACTTTCTTTTGTAGGCCATGCACTCACTCACACTTGGAGTGCTCACTCACCTTCAAAGTCATTACCACTCACACTTACAGGTACCGACTCACTGCACTGTTTGGTAAAACGAAGTTTGCAAAATTGGCACTTTATGTTGTTATATTAAAATTACATTATACTGAAATTCACTGTTTAGCATAAAACATAGCAGACGAAATTGAAACTATGATGATGTGTTTTTAATGAAAGTTAAAAATATAAAGCATCAACTTACAACTTGTTGCTGCAGTCTATTGACTTCATTTTGCTTCTCAAGCAATTGCTGTAAGGAGATAAAAACAAAGAAGTGATTCATACATGTTTCACTTCTCATAACTGTAAATACAGCTTTCTCAAAAGGAAGTTTGCTTGACGTAACGACGGCGTAGATGTTTTATACAAAGGCAAGTAAAAGTGCACTTTCTTTGCCCTGTGACAAGGAAAAATATGGACATGACTGCATAACTGCGCAAGCTGCGTTTTCCGCCTTGATTTGGTTAATGTTCCTTTAAAGGGACACTAAGAGCAAAACGATTTTTCTCACATTAGTACAGTACTCTTTCAGGATACCAAAAGCACCATGCTTGCTGTGAGAAGACTCTTAGTAAGCGAGAAAACGCGCAAAAATAAAATGTGGCTGGTGATGCCACCTTCAAGTTTCCGCACCATTCGCCGTGACACGTTTTGATGGTGCCTACTAGGGACTACATTGTTCCGAATCGATAAAAATGAAGTATATTGTCCTCTGAGGGGGCCATAGTCTTAACATACCAAGTTTGGGGTAATTTTCTTGAGGCAATGGCGCCAAAATATGATAAATACACTTCAAAATTTGTGACGTCATGCGGGAAGATTTCAGCGCGAAATTTAAAAATGAAACTTTAAACTTGATTTTATCCTCTATTAATAAACCTATGATGGCGAAATTAACGACATTACGAGTTCTCAGAGCACAATTTATCGATTTAAACCGATTCATTGTTTCTCTTTAGTGTCCCTTTAAAACAAAGGTGTGCACTGAACACGTGCAGGAATTTCGCCGGAACATATAATTTTTTTATACAAAAAAAAAAAAACAGCCTGGACATCTTTCAGGCTGTCCTTATCTGAACACACCCACTTGCGAATCATGAAAAGATTCTTTAGCAGGCATTCCTCCCTAGTTTCAGCTTGGGACAATTAAAACAAACACCAGGCCTGCATGAAACACGCAGCACAGGCACAGCGCAAGTTGGAGGTGCGGCCTTCATAGAGCCAGTTATAAACTCTCTTGGGGCACCTACTGCTAGTACAGCTGCGAGGTATCCACTGTGCCATAAATCATTTTGCGAAGTATCAAATTACCCAATATGCCATAATTCAACACTTCGCGAAGCAACGAAGAGCCCGCTACGCGTCTGTAAGTCAACTGCAGCTGCAAACTTTGTTGATACTGTGGCAGATGATGATGACAATGAACTGTGGCTGAGCTCTTTGTAATGAGTGGGAAGCTTTAAACCGCCCACCTGCTACACAATTCCCATCACGCGACGCCTGATGCGATCCTACTATTCTGCCACGCAATATTACATTTGTTAACATGATTCCTTGCTTGACATAATGCATGTACAGGGTCTTTTGTCAAAAAATGTTTCAAGCACAGGCGTAGCACTGTGGTAGAACATTTGAATGCCACGCAGAATGTCTGCGTTTGATTCCAGCTCGAATCTTTCTTTTTTTTTTCTCTCTCTCATGGTGCGCGATAGCTGCGGCGGTTGCGAACAATGTTGCCACAAAATCGGCTCTTGTGAGACCATAACAGCTTACGCTGTAAACAACATAAGCACTTTGCTTATAGTAACAATAACAAAACAAAAAAAGATCACTTGTCCCAATGCTGACCAACTATTCCCAGAAAGAAAAAAAAAATACAACTAATTACGTTTTGTTTCCTTTTGTTTCGTTCTTAATTCAGGTAAAGAATGCAGGAAGTTCAAGTGAGACAGCACTTACACTCCTTAACTCCAGCAGCATGGGGTCAGCAGAGTGGGGAAGTTTCACAGTGGACTCCCTATATTGAAGAAAGAAAAAAAAAAAAAGCAATCGAAGCTCATTTAGGTATTTTAATGACTGAGAACTGCAGGGTAAATTGTTTTCCGAACCGCAACAGTCCTTCTCAAGGCAAAACCAAACCAGGAAACTGGCTCGGTTAACATGGCTTGTGGCAAGAACAAATTTGAAGCCGTGCAGTGAGACTTGCGGAATCTGCCTCTTTATTCCGACAAGGCAAGGAGGGGATTAGCACTTGTTGACATTTTATTCTAGCTCAAATTTCGAAACGACTTTGCACTCTTCAATTACTAGCAAAGATTTGACATAACTGTGTGGCCAGTTCTTGAAAACTTGAATGTGCCGACAGACAGGAATACAAGTTCGTGTCGTTCGTTGAGTGTACAAAAAAGTATACACTAAATAAGGAAACGGGAAGATAGCAGTGCTGATTAGAGAGCAAACAGGTGTAGTTGACATCCTAGTCGAGATTAGAAAGAAGATATAGGAGCGGGGAAGACCACATAATGCATAGGATATGTAACCGCTACAGTTATAGAATGGATGCCGAAGAAGATGGCTGATGCATTACAGGATGAGTGAAAAAATCCGAGAATTCTCACGGATATTATGAAGCTAGTTGGCAACACATGGGTATGTAAAGATCACACTTTTGTCCTACAGTATACACTCAAACCTCATTATAACAAAGTCGCATCTGCCACGAAAATAACTTCGTTATATCCGAAAATTCGTTATAAACGGTTATTTGTAACACTGTAGCTATGACAAGACAATTTCTCATTTACTTCGTTATAACCGATAATTCGTTATATCTGCGTTCGTTATAACGAGCTTTGAGTGTACATACAGTAGGCAGATTATTATTTATTTCCAGCTGCACTCACATCATGCTGTCCCCGCATGGGTCGGGTTTGGCCTCCTCAAGAGAGCAGGAGTCGCCCGCAGTGGTGTCCAAGTCTTCCATGGACTCCCTCCTCTGCAAGAGCTGCAGCGTAACAAACATTGTGCAAACCTAAGTGATGGTTCAAAGTGGGCAACTTTGGAGTGGTCGTTCCATGCTAAACGTCCCAGACTGTGCTCGACCCTTTCAGATTCTGTTCCCAAAAAATTGTGGGCAATCGTTTTACTGCACCACTTGCCCCCCACAGTATACTTCCGCTGCCACTTCCGCTCCCGCTGCCACTTTGTTACATAGAGGTAGCAAATACATGCGCTTCTATAGAGTAACGGCGGGAAATAGAAAAACTTTCTAATATCGAGGAATTCGTTGTATGGAAAATCCTTATAGGCAGGTTTAACTGTACAATACTACACGGTGCGCCTTAAATCTCTGGTGCTTGCTAGAAAAGGAATGGAGCTTTCTTATTCGCTCCCACTGGCGTCCGCTGCTTTGTCTCTCGATATGCCTTCGTGGTGAAGCAATACGGCAATTATGCATCCACTTTCACAATTTAGAAATTCTACAGATTTTATAAACACACTAAACCTACAGCACTTGCTTGGATAGTTGGCAGCAAGCGTGTCAAAAAAGTATACAGTACAGATGCCAAAAATTGCTAAGCCAGTCATCACATGTAGCCAATGTCGCACTTTTGAGAAAACAAAAGTACATGCCACGTTGTCCTTTTTCTTAAAACTTCGTGCACCAACAATGTTATGTTTTTACAAATGGCACGTTCTTTTTCCGTGGTCTCCTAAGAGACATCAGGTGTCCACTGTGTAAGGAATAACTGATGCAAACAGTAGTGCAATACTGACGATGGTCTGCAAATGGAGTGAGAGAGTTGCACAAGACCATTGTTCTGATGCTTTCAAGAGGCTCACCTTGAAGTCTGGCAGCCTACTTTCCCACTCCTGCTGAAGCTCTAGCCTCGTCTGTTCTTTGGCCTTTTGGATTGCTTCTTCGTGGCAGTGTTGAATCCTGCAGGCAGCGTTATTAAACTATGTCAAACATCTCTCCAGACAGCCAACCCAAACACTGGCTCTTTCCTTGTTTATTCAGTTGTCCAGTCTCTGCGCTATAAAAGGTGTTTATAGCCCCTATGTGTGGTGCCTATTTCGAGTCAAACACTGTCGTGCACTCTGTCAAGATGAGAAAGAGCTCAAAAAAGCCTACACACCATTTGTGCAAAAAGAGTGTGCCCATCAAAACACAGGACCAGCATTGACAATTACAGTGCTCAGCAATCTGGCACCAGACATTCCAGTACCCGAGAACCAAGAACCTGACATACCGCACCCAACATTCTGGCACCCGACATCCCACAATATTTACTACAATATTACAAATTTCCTACAATATTTTACTAGGGTGAACTGTGGTGCTACGATTGTCCAGCCACTATGGGAATGATGGGTAGTCCATAAATATGCCTATCTTTGTGCTTGCGACTTCGGATGCACTTGCGGCCTTGTTTATTGTTGTGTTAGGCTTTTGTTTTTAGATAAAAGAATGGCTTGTCGTGAACCTCTCGAGCTGATTTAAATTGGTCAGCCCAAAAGGGTCAAGGTGGCGAAGTGGGACTGCTGAACCGATGTCAAACTTCGTCTGGCGACAAAGCAGCTGCAGGCCAAGCGCGGCCGACAGAACGAAGGTTAGGCAAATCCACGTACTACCCATCATTCTCGCGCTGGCTGAAGTGCCATGCGTTGCAGCTCCCACAGACACCAGCACCAGGTATCCCTCTAATGTACTACAGTCGAACCCAACTACAACGAACGCCGCTTCAACAAAATTTCCGGTACAACGAAAAATTCTCGGTTACCCGTCAACAGTCCAAAGGAGTCTATGCATAAATATGCTCATCACAACGAACACTTTTTCTGCTGCCGTTCCGCTTCAATAAAATTTGATGATGCAATTCCGGGCTCAAAAATTTAATTTGCTGTGCAATAAACACAATCTCTAAGATTTCTGTGCATTTTAGAACATAAAAATACGACTTCAAAGTCTAATTCGTGTGTTGGCACCACCAGAAACCACCGCTGTGGACTGTGGTTGACCGAGCACGGGGGCCGCCATTGCTTGATAGCAATGACAATCAGACTGCCCTGCTTTCGCAACTGGCTTGAGTTGCTTCTTAGTCGCAGACAATCCCAAGTCAAAGCTCAGTTGGCCACGCACACTGGGGTGCAATCGCGGAATGATTCCTTTTCCGATGCCTTTCCAATGCTTTTCGTGCTTTTCGCACTTCGCCAGTGGTCAGAGCAATGGTACATTCACGTTATCAACGCGAGCAGCCTTGGGGTGCAATCGCAGAACCATGCCTTTTCCAATGCCAATGCTTTTCATGCTTTTCGCACTTGGCCAGTGCGACTGGTGGTCGCAGCAACAATTCGTCCGTGTTATCAACGGGATCCCAAGCAGCTGCATGCACTTCGCCTTCGACATGAGCTACACGAGCTACGACATGAGCTACACCAAGACTAAAAGCCCTGCAAAGGTCTTGCTCACCGGTCGAGCTGTTGCTCGTGCACAGCGATGAGTTCCTCCCGGATGGCCTGCTCCCTCTGAGCAAACTCCTGGCGGCACTGTGCAAGCAGCTCTTCCTTCTCCAGGGTGAAGCGAGTGTGCAGCTGCTCCTCCAGGGCCTGCCTGCCCTGGAACAGCATCTGGATCTGCCGGTCCTTCTCGCAGATCACCTGCACCAACATGAAAGGATTGCGGGAGAGCTTGCTCAAGTTTGGCTGCGTTGTCAAGCAATAGTGCACTGCTCTGGTCTAGCTTTGTCAGCTACTGTGCAAAAGGTAATAACACAACGCAAGGCAAAGACGCTCTTTTCTGTACCTCTTGTTTCTTTGCCTTGCATTGCGTTATCACTAGAGCTGGACGAATAGCAAAATTTTGGGTGGGAAGCAAATTCGGATAATAAATTTTGAATTCGAATTGAATAATTTTTTAATATTTCTCGAATATTTTTCTAATACTTCGAAGCGAAATTACTGAAAAATGCTGCAGAGGATCCCTAAGCATATTCTAAATTATATTAAAAAAATTATAGCTCCGCAACAGCGCAACCGGGTGCCGCCATTTTGGGCTCGTCGAAAAGAGCATTTCTCAGTCTTCAAATTCAGAAACAAGTGTACAAAAAGCACATGTCTGAAGTTCGTTTTGAGGCCTCGGATTGGCTGCGTCCACCACGGTGCTCCAGCATGCCTCGCCATTCGTCCGATCCTCACTCCAGGAGAGCGTGGTCAGCTGCTTGCGTGTCGCGAGGTCACGGCTGTCAAAAATCGCGCTACTTAGTGCCCTCATTCTCTGTTCACGGGTCGACGATCACTTAGTATACAATTATGCTTTAGTTTGGCAGCTGCAAGTGGAAGCTCAATCATGAGATTACGACAGCGCGCTGCGCTTTTATGAACGTCGCAGACGCAAGTCTTGGACCAAGTTGACTCGTGGACTCGTGGGACCCGTGGTTAGAGGTTCTGCTTATGAGCACTTCGCACCTTGTGACGAAGATCATCGCGGGACGACTCTGTTCTTGCAATTGAGCATGACGTACTTTGAAACATCGGGCACAGCGGCCAAGCACACCGCGACCAAGCTTACTGCTCGGAGTCAGACTAGGCCTAACTCTGCTCACGGCACCGACGTACAGGACGCATCCGAACTTTGTGGGCAAGGACATCGGATATGTGAAAGCGAAGAAGCCACAACGTGCTTCATCTCAAGTAATGAATTGCATCGCCCGCTAGCTCCTCGAAACTGTCACTAGGCATTTTATGCATCGGCAGCTGACCCCCGGCCAAGCTCACGTGCAGCGACCACTCAGAGCACCGGTGGAAGCGGCTAGCTGTTTTGCGCATCGACACCCTAAAACGCAAAACGAAGCATGCTGCATGCCGATTTATCGCAGTTATATTTCTTTTCTGTTTTTATAAACCGTTACATTTATTCTAGGAACCACAGTGGGAGCAGAGTGGGTTGAGAAACACCAGCGACAGCTGGCCTGCTTCCGGGGTATCTGGGGGAACAGCTCTTCCAGTTCACAGTGTGGCTGCTAGACAGCGCAATTGCTAGATGCCAAAATTTGGGAAAAATGCATTAAATTCATTATTTTCCAGTAGTTTCTGCCTGAAATGAAGGTTGTGTCTACCGATCTCAGCACCCAATCTTTCAATTTGGCTGAAAATCCCTGTAGTAAAACTTTTGTTCAATATCCCTCTAAAATTTTATATGTGCAAAGATAACTGGATCTCATAATCGATGATTACATTTCAAATAAACAATTGCAAACTTTGGCTGCTCAGTTGTTAACAATCGAGACTGAGCAACACCAGGCTTCGCTGAACAATGATGGCTGTGGAACACTCCCCAACAGCTTCCATAAAAAGAAAGAAAACGTGAAACTAGTGAGCTTACATCATTGAGATCTTGCACTTCGTCTTCGTGGCTCCTTTCAAAAGCACGCAGCCGCTCATTCAGGGCCTCTTGTTCGAGCTCATGCTCGAGCGTAGCTTTGGCAATAGCAGACTCGTGATCCTGCTGCATGGTGTTCTTCAACTGCAGATGTGCATCAAAGGGCGAGGAACACAATTAGCATAGGTTATGGCATCCCCTTTGGGTTTCACAAACAAAACGTGTGTGAACAGCGAACGACTATGGACAAAACTATAAGGTAAACTGTTCGTTCACTTGGAATTGTTGGGGTTTTATGCCCCAAAACCACCATATATGTCCCAAAACCACGATTCGATCCTGCAACCTGTGGGTCAGCAGTAGAGCACCATAACCACTAGACCACCACGGCAGGTTCTCTTGGCATACTCAATGTTGCATTATAATGCACTCCAATCCCATTAAATGTGTTCCTTCTATTACATATGGTACTCTTCTTTTGCTTGTGTAGATTGCCATAGTTTATTATTGAGGATCTCCCGTACACATGTACATTACAAGGTTAAACTCCACAGTAGAATCTATGTAAAACAGAGCAATTGCTTCTAATTTGAATTTTGAATTTGACTGCTGCACCTCTCTACACACTTCAACATCTGTTTAAGATGATGCTACTTATGTATTTAATCTGCAGCTGAATACAGGTTCAGCACATTACTTTCCTTCCATCTGTCGCGCTACCCTAAAAGCAAGTTCTCAATAAATAATAATAATTCTTGGGATTTTAAGTGGCAAAACCACGATAAGATTTTGAGGCATGCCACAGCGGGTGACACCGGATCAATTTCGACCACATGGGATTCATTAACGTACACCTAAATCTAAGCACACGAGCGTTCTTTGCATTTTGTCCCCACTGTAATGGGGACAAAATGGGGACAAGGATGGACAACGTGCCCTACCGAGGCAAGGGCGAGTGCAGAGTCTGTGCGCAGGCTGTCGGTGAGCTGCGAGAGCTGCTGGAGCTGCTGCTGGTACATGTGCACCTCACGTTGTGAATCTTCCAGTTTCTGCCGCTCCACCTCCAGCTGGTGCCGGTGGTCTTCCTCTGCCGACTCAAACTCGCGCCGTACCCTGTCCACCTCGGTTGCTATGGACGCAGCCTGAGAAGATCGCGGCAATTAAGATCTCAAAACTATGCACAGTAAACCATACCACTTTTTACAATAGCTAGCCATTTGCCATATATGTTCTCGATGCTTGCAATTCTAGTTCCCTCTGTTTGATTACCTTTTCACTAGCGATACTAATGTTATCATAAGGGGTGTGTGAATATTTGAATGTGTGTGTGAATATCATTACGGGTGTATGAATATCTGAACAGTGCATTAATTATGTGCCATGCGATGCTTGAAATGAGCTGGAACAGACGACGTCCACTGATGAATCGTCACCACCCTTTCTCGCTACCGATTCGACTAGACGTCACGAGCATCTGCAGAGACTGCACTTTGCCGTTGAGCCGACTTGCACAACAGAAGGTGCGTAGGCACCGTGCATGGCATCGTGGCTTACCCGGGATGCACGTGCGAGTGCTGTTTATTCAGTGGAATAATTATTGGTCCGTGGATGTGACTTTGGAGGCTCAAAGATCAAGCTGTACATGTTTTGACGAGCCGGCAGTGCGACCGCCGCTGATAGATGCCCCAAACCCGAGACTCTGGCGCAGTTTGGCGGAATTTCCGTCCATATTATCAGGATGCCGCAGTAAATCTAATTTGGCACACTTTGGCGCAGTTGGTGCAGGAATGAAATCACAGTTATTTGAACTGCATAGCCGTTCCCCACAAACCGCTATATAGCGCAATAAACACAGACACGATAGAAGACAAGAGACGGCCGACGTACACGTGCTCGTATGTCGCCTCTTCTCTTATTTAGTGTGTGTTTCTTGCGCTAGAAATAGTTTCTTATGTTCAACCAACAGGCCCAAATCACCACAATTCCAAAGAACTACTGCTGTGAATTTGAACTCCGAAAACTGCCGAACAGTTATTTCAGACAAAATTTCTCACTCTTAAGTATTATGTTTCTGAAAAGGAAGCACTGCTTCTCACTTCATGTGTCAAACTTTCAAGATGATGCAACCACCAAAAATGGGCGTGCAGGTGCTGCGAAACCATTCGAATTTTCAGGCATGTCTGGTAGTTGGCTAATTAGTATATACAGAACAGCAAGCTTATGCAACTTAGCAAGAGTTCGGGTTTACAAACGCGCCTTCTCGTTCTCAAGCCTGGCTAGCAGGGCCTGAAGGGCAGTGTCCATGGCAGCCCCAATGACCGATGCTTCGTTGCTCATCGTCTGGAGTGCAGCTGCCAAGTCTTCACGGATCGAGGCGGCGTTCGAGCGATAGTCTGCGCATACCACTGTAGCTGCTTCACATATGTTTGTCACAGCACGCCTCAGTTCTTGCCTCTTGACCCGTTCCCTTTCGAGCTCCTCCTGCGAAATCAACCAAGCACACGTTGTGTGCAGTGCAGAAAGAACAGTGCCAGGAAGAACCACAACCAGGCCACTGCAAGTGTTTAGTTTAAGCATGGGCGAATATTCGAGAGCTTCAAATATTCGTACAAATACTGTACTGTACGAATACTGTAATATTACGTACGAATATTACAGTTTAACGAAAGGAATAAGGCGGAAACGAGACGAACACAAGAAGTGACATGGACAAACGCCTACTGACAACCGATTTTATTCTAAGAAAACGGGAATACATATAGGCTCACATTTTGACAGCGCTAATCATATGGTGTTCTTAAAAGCGATAAAACTATACGTGATGACGTGTCTAACAAAAATGTAAATATGATCAATGACACGTGGTGTATAAGGCCAAAGGAACATGAATATGAAAGAGCAATAATGGAATAATTGATAACAGCAACAAAACAGTAGGCGTTCGTCCATGTCACTTCTTGTGTTCGTCTCGTTTGCGCCTTATTCCTTTCGTTAAACATGCACCAACTAGCTCAGCAAAGTGTTCTACTTGAATATTACAGTATTTGAACTCACTTCGACACGAATGTAAATTACTTGAGATTTCAAAGTATTCGAAACGAACGAAGAGACATATATTTGACTGCATGTAACCCACCTCAGTAACGGTGGTGTCAATGAAACATTGCGGTGCTATGCCGTGAAGCCACACTTCAAGGTTAAACGTACTATAGGCGTCAAATGAAACACGAACAGCGGCAAGCATTAGCAATGGTACAGTGCGTGCCGTCCAGTCATCACCACTGACAGGCACGCACATGAGGATTGGCACCACTGCACAATCCCCCCATAGCGCGATACTTTTGCTCCTGTTTCGGTTCTGATATGATGTTAAGGGTGGCCAGTGTGGGCTCACAGAGCACTTTCTGGCCATTTCAATTTTCTTGTCTTTTTAGTTTCTTCCCCTGAAATATAACTAGAACAGAAGCGAAAATATCGCACTATAGTGGGATGGCGCAGTGCTGCCAAACCAGATATGCACGCCTGTCAGTGGTGATGACCGGACAGTGTGCACAATACCATTGCTAATGCTTGCCGCTGTTCGAGTTTCTATCGTGATAGTACTACCACGATGGAAAGAAACACAAACAGCAAAAAGCTTAACTTTTGGCCCAGTCGAACTCCGACATGCCTTGACTGCCGCTATGCAAATCTGTGCTTTTCAGCCGGCGTCATCGTAGCACTAGAATCTTGGTCTAGTGCTACGATACCTAATCATCTGCCAGTCGTGCCTAGCACTCTGAGCGCCAACGCGGTGCGACAGAGCCAGCCAGAGCAGGATTCTAGTGCTATGGTAGTGCCAGTTAAAAGCACAGATTCGCCTAGCTACAGTCAAGGCATGTCGGAGTTGATTGCGCTTTTCGCCATTTGCATTTCTTTCCATCGCGATAGTACATATCACCTTCACCTCTATTAAGTATTTTTTAAGTTTAAAAGCTTGTTATAGGGGTTTATATGCGCTAAGTATAGTAAACTTTAAAGTGCAGCATATTTTACCGCTTATATCTAGCACTGTACTGCTATTCAAAGTTCCCTACCAGTCAACATTGCTTCCACTTCACTTCTAACCGGAAATGTGGCTACTGTGCATGCCTAGTTCCAATTGTTTAAAATATTGTGCAAGTTAGTCTGGCCATGGCAAAGATGCTGATTTTTATTTATAATATGCGATATACACTAATCGAACTACTCGATTCGAAATTATTCGACCAAATCACTACTCGCTTCGAATTCGTTTCAAACTTCAAATTTACTATTAGCCCATCCCTAGTTTAGTCATCTAAACCCCAGCCACAGTGCATCTCTATGTCCGAAAAACGCGCCAATTATTCAACTTTCTTGCCTGAAAAGTGCTGCCACCCCGCGGGAAATGAAAGGACTTTTTTTTCTTGTGCCTCGCTCTTTCGGTTTTCCTTCCACGGCTTATTTAGGCCCGTGCATCAGCTACCACTCATACATCCAGGTGTGCACAGGCACATGCTAGTAAGTACTGGTTAGTCTAAGTGGCCGGTTTCCATTTGCTGGGCTTGAAAAAGCACACGTCTATCAGGTTTCCAATCCGATGCTCCATTCTGCAACAGTTTTTAGCGTAAAGCAACACAAGACAAATAGGGAGGGACCCAACACGTGTAGCGCACATATTGTGTCCTTGCCTATATGTCCATGTGTTGCTTTGTGTCAAAAAAAAAAATCGCATTATCTCTCACTAACAAGGCTGCATTTCTGCCCTAGTGAAGTCCACGTCTATTTCATAGCTCACAGGGGTGAGATTACAGCTATTCCCACGTGAATGCAGGTACTATATAGAAAAAATGCCGTTGTATACAAAGAATGCTGCCGTTCCAGTGCATTGTCTTTCTTAAAGGGACCGACAACTGGTCACAACGTGCGATTAGATCCTAGTAAAAATGAAAAGACAGTGAAATATAGTGACAGATTCCAGCATCCTTCTCGCATTGTGAGTAGGATTTAAATTTTTAAATCATGTTTAAAAGTAACAAAAACCGGTATGTCGCGTAACCTGGCAGAAGAGCCTTAAAGCTGGATTATGCAGTTTATCACTTTTAGCTGTATGTAGTCACATAGTCTTATGCTGTCATGCGCTCCAGAATTAGTCCTGAAAATTAGAGTATGTATATTATTATCTATCCCCGCTCTATTTTGTGCTGCTTACGAGGTAAAAGGTGTTGCACGGTGAGAAGCGGCGCTGCCTTCGCGGTAACCAGTAGAACATGTTGAGCCTTGGCGCATACGCGCGGAGTGCACGCATGTGCAGCAAACCGCTGTGCTCGAACACGAACCGCTCTCGCTCTCACTGTTTGCAGCATGGGTTGTCACTTGTGTTTACGACTTCATATTCACCGCAGATTGACAAATTCTGATTCCAAACGTTTCACAGCGTTTTCCACGTTACCGTTCCGTGATTAGACACTTTCACCGCTAAGCTTTCCATTGCGCTAAAGAAAATGGGCACCATAAAAATTGGTTGTCGGTCCCTTTAAGAATCTGCAAAAGTGGTTACCTCTTGTCGATAATAGAATGGAGGGTTACTAGAAGTTCCTCACTCGTTTATTTTTTCGACAAACGTACAATTATAGTTTCCTTGCATATGCTTGCATGTACAGCAAAGAAGAATAAGATGGCTTTCGCCTTCGAGTCATCTTAAGGAAATGCACAAGGGACCGTATGACTTCCAAGGATTGTACCATATGTACCCTATTCTGGCACACTCCCATATCTAACACGCACCCAATATCCACGAGTCTGAACTGGTAAAATAAAAAGGCACGTGGATGTAATGTTTACCTATTCTTTAAAATAAAACCATGGCACAATCACAGAAATAAAGTCAAATTTACTGTTTGTAGAATGAGAAATTGATCCCCTGGCAGTTCCTTCGCTTCTCACATCCAGTTTCCACTAACCATAATATTACTTTTGGATAGGCCTCTATCATGCACCAATTTAAGGGCAGCTACCTTGACAAGCTCGGCATATACGACGTTGTTGTTTAAGCAAGTCGGCAAGCTTATCCTCAAGTCCCATTATTTTCCCCATTTCTGGCTCGCGCAGAATACTTCTGGTTCACCTGCAGCTGAAGATATCTTCCCTTTGTTTGTGCTACCCACAGACATTAGTCTCGAGTGTGCAAAGAAAAAAAAAAAGGGTATGACGCGGCTCTCTTGCAACTCTCTTCAACGCACAAAATAACTTTCCTTTCAAATGCATTCTCATAATAAAAATGGAGCATCGCCATTTGAGCTTGATCATGAAAAGACATGATGCATACAAGCATCAGTCAATTACAAAACAAATCTATGCCACGAACAAAAAAAAGTGCTCAGTCACCACTCTGTCGTGGCACTGACACTGTCTTACCCCTTCCGATGGTCAGTTTGACATCCAACTGTAACATGCAGGCAATTTTCAGACCAGTTTTATCAGGCAGAAAGTATGCGTTAGATTCATGTAAGTATGGCGCGTAAGATGCAAGTTAGCTTTCAAAAGGATAGTGCAAGGCCACGTAAAGGTGCAGGAGGAGATCCCAAATGATCTTAAGGGGGGATGCTGCTCTTTAAAAACTTTGTATTCCTGATTCATTTTAATGAAACTTGTTGAGTTCACGTACATTTGTACGCTGGTTTCAAATATGAGATTATTTTTCCATTACAACGTGTAATTTTTTAACTATCAGACATTTGATGTGCCTTTCTGTGAGCAAGGCTTCTCCTAAACTGCAATTCCCAAGATTCAGCTTCGAGATTCCAGCTTCGCATCAATTTATTCGCAAATGTTCAACATACTATAACTTTTGTTCAAATTGGTTTAGAATGTCCACTCTTGTTCTATGGCATCCAGTTCTCATCCCAGAATATTGCGATATGCAGATTTACTTTGTAACTGTCAGTCTGGAAAAACATCTGCCCAAAACAAGTACACGAATATTTTAAAAACTGCATAATATGCTAGAAAAATAATTGCATATTTGAAATCAGCACACAAATACAGCAGACTCTAAGAAAACCGAAACCTCAACGGAACAACCGACTAATACAATTGGTATCGTACTTGAATTCTGCTTCCCTGTTCATCTCTTGGTAAACGGAACTCCTATTAAATGGAGCACATTTTTTTGGTCCCTACAGCTTTTGTTTACCCGAGAGCCTACTGTGTATCCATAAACTGAGCGAGTGTAATAACAATCGATGAAGAACTTCATTGAAGTTTTAAATAGCAGCCTCCCCCCCTCGAGTGGTGCTACTACAAAGAAGGCTGTGTGCTTCACCTGAGCGGCTAGTAGCGCTGCGCTTCGCTCGTCTAGCTGCCGCTGAAGTTCGGCAGCAGCATGATCTTGCTGGGCAGGTGCTGCCGATGAAGGCGGAACAGTGCTGGGTGTGACAGGCACGATTCCGTTGCTGTCCGATATCGAGGACGGCATCGACTCGTCGATGTAAAAATCTGCTGTCTGGAAATCATGCGAGGTGTGCCCCTGAATTAAAAAAAGAAAAAAGCTACAGCTGCACAGGACCCGTGTGTACACTGCTTATGCTCGGCGGGTAACGTGTGTAGCTTGCGAAAGCTACATCCCAGTAGTGTGGTCATTAGCAGTCTCACCACATGCGTTTTACAGGGCAGTTATATTAGATCTGTGTATCATATTCCTCTCGCCTATGACAAACATTATCTAGGGCGGGCAGGCCACGGACTAAATTAAGGGGGGACGCGGGGATCAAATCGCGAAAAATGGCAAAAAAATCGATTTTCTGAAAATCACATTTTCAGTTTCTGTAGCCCTTTTTCTATCTAATTCCAAAATATCGTCGCTGAAAACCACGTAGAAGTGCTAATAAAAATTGTTGCACCCGCTGAGGTGGCGAAAATTATCGCGGAAATCGCAAAAAAAAAAAAGCGTTTTTCAAAAAATAATAGCTCCGCAACGACGCGACCAAGCACCACCATCTAGGGCTCGTCTGAAAGAGCATTTCTCCGTCTTCAAATTCCCCGCCTCAGCTGGCTCCTCCATTTAAAAACAAGCGCACAAAAAGCAAACGTTTAAAGGTCGTTTCGAGGCCCCCGATTGGCCGCGGCCACCATGATGCTCCAGCGTGCCTCGCCATTGGTCCGATGGTCGCTCCCGGTGTGCGTCGTCTGCGGCTTCCGCGTTGCGCGGTCACGGCTGTCAAAAATCACGCTAATTACAGAAGCGTTCGCACTCGTTTTGTGTTCGCTGGTCGACGATAATTACGCGTTAGCAGCTGCACCCAGAAGCTCAATCATCAGACCGTGCATCAGACTGCGATAGCCTGACGCGCTCGTCGCGAACATCGCAGAGCACGTCGCGTTCACTCGTGGGACCCGCGGTTAGAAGTTCTGCCCGTCGGCATCTCGGACCTCGTGACTAAGACCACCGCGGGACGACCTTTTGTGCTCGTGATCGAACATGACTAACTCGGAAACATCGGGCACCGCGGCAGCGCACACCGCGACCGTGCTTACTGCTCGGAGTCGTGGCTAGGCCTAACTACGTTCACGGCGCCGACGAATTCGAACTTTGCGAGGAAGAACATCGTGCTAGCAAACATGCGAAAGCGAACAATCCGCAGTGCGCTTTGTTGCAAACTACTAATGATATCGCCCGCTGGCAGCTCGGAATCGCTGATCGGCATTTGACGCATCGGCAGCTGCGCCGCGGACCCCACGGCCACGGCCGCTCGATCTCCCCAAGTTCGTCGCACAGCGATCGCTCGAAGCACCGTGACTTCGCGCGTCGGCGCCCCAAAATGCGAGGCCAAGCATATTCCACGCCGATGTTTCATCGCTGCGGCTTGGCATATTGCGCATCGCCACGAAATGCCGCCACCCAGCATATCGGGCACCGACTTCCCGAACCCCGCGGCCGAGCACTTCGCGGTGAAATAAGCACTCAGTGGTGATTTAATTTAGGCGCGCTTCAAACCGTGCATGGTATCGCAGCAAGCTTTTGTAAATGTACTGAAATAATGAAAGCCTCGCCGACTACCATTACCACGACCGGGTGAATGGTGAAGCATATCAAGGCGGGGGTGACAAATGAACTTGTGTAAAGGAGTGGACGAATTTTTATCTGCCAAACTCGTTTCATTAAGTACAACTCAGAAATTCTTGTGCCACCAATGTCTTGGCCATAACTGCCACAGCACACCTAAATTTGCATGCCACAGACTTGTAATGTGCAAGTCTGGCCATTAAACCTGATAGACTCACCCTTCAAAGAGCTGACAAAAATAACCAATAAAGAAAAAAGAAAGCACATAGTGCAGAAAAGTTAAAGATCAAGGACATAAGAAAACCCCTGCAAGCAAAGACACTAAATATTACAGCCCCAGGGCATTTTGATTTACATGTAGTGGCTGTGCAACTTTAGGGCCCGTTTTCTCAGAAGTGTGTTTTGACCCGACTGTCTCACTTGCAGAAAGCGTAGCACGACTATGGCTTGATGGATTTTCATGAGGTCTGTTGCATTGTATTCCCTAGTCAATTCTCTACGCTGTGACATTCCTGTATTTTTGAATTACTCTCTCATTTTTTTACTCTTTAGCTAATTTGACGTGACGATAACGAATGCATTATGCAAACATAGATGTAATGTTCCGTGTAAAAAAAAAATCGAGGTAATAAAAATATTTAGAGAATGTCACAGCATGAACCATTCCTATGGCTAAAATATAAGGGCGACTTTGGGCTTTTACCACGTTTTGTTGTCACGCCAGGCTTTCTGCAAGTTTGGTACAAGAATGATGCAAGTAAAAATTTATAATGTCAAAACTGCTGGAGACATCTTAATGAAACTTTGTAAATAGTCATTCAGTGCACTTCCCAATAAGTATGCCAAATTTCATTGTTCTACTACAAAAAATAAAGAATTTCAGCTTTGATCCCCACCTCCCCCCTTAAAGGGGTATTGACATAAAAATATCTGGCTGTCATAGTTTTTTTTTTTCTGCATCAAACGAAAGGCCAAGCCCTCAAGAGCCTAGAAAATGTACTGGTAAGCATGAGTGTACCCCAAAAAATTGTGATACGTTTTTAAAAGCTACTTTCGATTCCTACTGTACCCCGACATCACGACATGGTACGAGCTTCTCGTCACATGCTTTCACACGATATCGTGACATTTCCATGGCCACTCCTTTCCGTGGCTCCATTTGCAACACACAGGCGGCTATTTTGAATGCTTTGGTACCTGACATCATCACAACTAGCCATATTGGTGCGTGAAGTCACCATAACTGATACGATAGCCTGATGTCACGCTGGTGCCGATGTCAGTAGGTGCACCACGCGAAAATTGACTAATGTCAAAATGAAATACCTTAACACAGGGCTGCCTCTGTATTCAGGAGATTTGTATGACAGCGTAAACTCAGATTTGAATATTGGTGTCAGTGCCCCTATAAAGGCTCAAAAGGCACAATATATATAAGTGGTCATCGAGGTTGGCTAGCATTGCACTGCAACACGTGCTTTACCTGCTTTACCTGCTCTACTGCTTTACCAAAGAAGTGCCATGTTGGCAAAAAATACACTAACAAGAGTCATAGTCACTAACAAGACTACAAATTAAGTATTTGCCCTCAGTGCGAAAGTTGAAAGTATTCCTTCCCTATCCTTATCAAGAAAGAAGAAACATTTTTCACGTGTTGATTTGTGTTGCATGGTTCCAAGGCCACTAGAGTGACTGCAATGCATGTATTTGTGCTCTTGCGCACCTTTAAATAACATCACTTGTTGAAGTTGGAGCGAGTGATGGTTTCCCTCTGCCCATGTGTTCTTTGTGCTTCACCTGCGGCAATCTGCAGAGACTTTTTTTCCAATCTGCAGCCTTGCTTACATGTGCCAATGGCTCGCTGCCTGCAGACCAACTAAGTGAAGCCAATCTGATAGCCTGAACTTGTGTGCCTGGAATGGGCAGTTTCAAGCTGTACACTGCACTTCTGCTAGCTACAGAACCCACCCCTTAAACTTCAAGCAGACAAGGACTCGCTATGCTTTAGCAGGTGTTGATCTGTACTCCATTACTGGTCCCAAAATTGCAGCAGCATGCTCGTTAAAATAAGGCACTGTCAACCAAACCCGATGCCTGCTTCGCCAGACCCAGGAACTTATTATATGCATGCTCACTATCACAAGGTCTCGCTGTATTATTTGATGGTAAGGCACCCAAAATACACACGTTGTACGGCACTTGACAGCAAGCAGGTTGCACATGGTGAGAAGTTTGTATAGTCGGTAACAAAATAAGAATAAATACAAGCTCCACCCATAACCATCACTCTCCCACCCACAAAGAATTTGCACAGACGTTTCATCCTATCACATTTGCTTATTTCCGTGACGTTAAGCACTTTTTGCCTGTTTCAGATAGTTGGTGTACCCATATAGGCCTCGACAGCTGGTATAGTGGCGCTGCGGCGCTGGAACAGTCGGCGCCACCAGTAGCGACCACACGCATGATCCCGTCGCGACACGTTGCGGGCGTTCTTCGCAATGACATTGCGGAACGAGCAGCGCGCGTTATTGTGTGGATTCTGCAGAACTGAACCCATAGAAAGATGTTTAAAACAAAAGCAGTCTTCTTAACGGCAATGATGCTTAAGCTGGCAATCATGCTAACGGCGTTAGGGAGGAAACTGTGTCTGCAAAGGGGCCCTCCGAATTCATTGGCAAGTGTGTTGCTCAGACGAAGAGCGTACACTAGGACGTCCACCTTCAGGTTATCAAAGTTTTATCAAGGTCTTGTATTATTTACAGTCAATAAAAGTTTTCTTTTTATTTATTACACGAAGAGCTTCCTTTGATTTTTGCATCCGTTCTGTTGGTAGTTGGTGTTCAGGCTAAGCAAGAGAAAAGTTCGGTCGTTCTGTTCCTCTCGCTTTTTTGCATTCACTCGTTCCCTTGGGCTGTTCGATGATTTCTGCACATTTTCCCAGTTGTCTATAGCAACAATTGCACATTGTGAGAGCAAGGTGCACATGCAAGGCTCAGCACCGAGGATGGTGTAAGCACACCGCCGCCTTGGCTATGTTTGTCAACAAGTGCGAGCACACATCCTGCACAGACCTACCACGCAGCTGGCAGCTGGCTCTGGCAATCATCACGTCCCCGTCTAGATGTTAAGTTCTTTAACGCCTCATCGTAGGGTCACGCTGCCGCCTTTCCCATAGCACGAAGGAAAAAGCATCGGGACATATCTGCAAAGCGCAGGGCTACCAAGCTTCTCTCATCATTGCCCAAGAAGCGGGCACTGCATATGCAGTTTCGGTGCTTCACGAGCTGACAAAGACCTCCATCGAGGCTAAAAAAGGCAGAGTTTGACCACAACGAGCAAATATGTGAAATAATATCAAAGAAAGCATTAAAGAAATGAAGAGTGTCTGTTTATCCCGCACGTTGCACCGCCCTCATTCAACACTCTCATCGCTCGTTCTAGTGAGCCTTCTATTTAAATTCGTATAATTTTACTTTTGGCAGCTTACTGGCAGCATTTCTGTAGCTGTTGTGACAGCCATACCTGCAGCACACCCGCACGCACAAGCAAACTGAACGTTCGTAGGACATCAATACAACACTGCTCCGTCATTGTCTAGCCATGGCCTCCGAGAATGGCTCTGGCAATGCGACGATGCGTTGCCGGAGCCAATCTAGGAGGCCAGGGTTTGACCGTGAATTAGTTTCGTCCTTTTGAGCTGCTGTGGTTCCGCCCGTATGCACCCTGCTTTCAACCACGACTGACTAGTAGCGCGTCGCGCCGCATGCTGCGCCACTTGTTCAGCGAAAGCTGCAGTGCACTGGGCCTATAGACACATGTTCATGTTGCTGATTTGAAGTCGAAAACTTGAACGTCCTGGCGAATTTCATCAGAGATTCAGACATTGCTGCTTAAGCCAAAGGTCATAATTTAGGCAGGAACAACGAACTTTAGTTTTCAATGTGCATGATGTTTACATTAGCAGAGGAAAAGTACTTATGGCTTGAAAGGAAACCAGCTTGCATGAATCTCTTACATAGGAGATTAACAAGCACGCCGAGGTTTTTCGGGGGGAGCTTGTACTTATTCTTGGGTTTTACCGACTGTAATTAGTGTGAAAGTTGCACTCGTCAAATAAAAAAGGGCAAATGACTCAACGTCTATTGCATATACGTTTAGTGGGTAAATACATGCACCGAGGTCATGCACTGCATGCAACTTCACAAGGGGATCAGAAGGTGCCATACCAGGGAGTCGGGGGAGCAGAGGATGGCGTCCTGAGGTACCGGCATGCCCAGGATGTCAGCAGCATCTGCCTTGAGGCCCGGAGAGGGTTCGTCGGCGACCTCTTCAAACTCGTCATCGGACATCGCCAGCTTCGGCGTGTGCTCACGGTCTTCAGGACAGGCACCGTCGTGGCAGTCCTTTTCAGAGGAGGTACTCTGTGTCAAGAGAAAAAAATTAATTCACAAATAAAAGATTGCCACAATCCAGTACAGTAAAAGCTCATTCATTCGACTCTCGTTAATTTGGAAAATCGGTTCATTCGGACACGTCATCTTGTCCCTGTAAATATACACATCACTCTATGAGACTGGGCGCTCATTATTTCAGACAGATTTGACCGCAAATCGAATAATTCGGCAACTTTCGGGCCACTGGCAAGGCTCGAAAATTAAAAAAACAATTCGGAACAAAAGTGAAGCTCAAACGCAGCATCGCCATGGACATCAATTATCGACTTGGCTTTACTTGAGACTGGTTGAACGCCTTTTCTTCGCGTGTGGGTTTGGCGGTGCCATTTTGTTGCTTTGTTCCCGCTGGTGTGCTGCGTCGAGGAACGATTCAGTACGGCTCCTTTAGCTTGATCGTTGCTGGTGCTTTTGTGCCGACTTCTCGTGTGAACGCACTCTCCGCCAATGGCCACGCCGGCGAAGCGGCCCAAGTACGAGGCCAAGGACTTCACCACTAAAGTAGAAATTTTGCGTGCCCTGAAAAATGGGCTCTCCCAACAAGAAGTTGCTCCTGTGCCATGACGACGGCAAACAATACGACGAGAGTCTCCTAAGCGCAGTTAGCATTCTTGCGTATGTGTGGCAGAACACGCCTGCGCATGCCATTGCCAACTGTTTCAGGCGCAGTGGCTTTGTTGTACCCGATGCCGCAGTGGCCGAAGTGTCGCCGGACGACGGTGCCGATGACTGGCAGGATTTTGGAAGTGTTATGCCTGATACAGTGACACTCGACGATTATATCGGCATTGATGATGGCGTTGCCACTGCCGGCTCTCTGACTGATGAGGAAATCGTCAAGGAATGATGCATGGCGACGAATCCGAGAACGAAGAGCCTGAAGAGGAGCAGCCACACAGGCCCCCTCGTACTGTGAAGGAAGCCGCAGAGGCCCTTGTCTCTGAAGAATTTTGTTTTGGCACTGCAGACAGCATGCCGGCTGCTGAGCACCTTGAAGGGCTCTGAAGAATTGCGTCCGTGCGAATTTCTGCTCGAAAACAGACACGCATCCGCGATTACTTTGTAAAGTAAAGGTATGTTGAAAAAACTTGCATTTATTGTGTTTATTTCGACCATTCGATAATTCGGACATTCGGTTAATTCCGACATTTTTACCGGCCCCTAGAAATCCGAATTAACGAGCTTTTACTGCAGTAGTATTTCTTCAGCTCCAAAGCAGCTTAAAACACATGGCAGACTCCTGCGACACTATTTGAACACGGTCAGCAAACGCTGCAAGCCTGTACTCTTGGATCTCGGGAACATACCTGCCCATTATTATTGTGCAGTGCAAAGTACAGAATTCAGAATTTCGTGCCAAAAACAGCGAAAAATTGCTTGCTCTCTCTTCATCAATGTCATCAACTACGCTTGTTTTCTAAGGGAGGAGCCAGCTGAGGCAGGAAATTTGAAGACTGAGAAATGCTCTTTCCCATGAGCCCAAGATATCAACGCCTGGTGGCGCCGTTGCGGAGCTATGATTTTTTGAAAAGCAGTGTTTTTTTTATATTTCCAGAATACTCTTCACCACCTCAACAGGCGCAAAAAAAATTTTTAAAGCACTTCTATCTCGTTTTCAGTGAAGATATTTTGGAATAGGAAATAAAAAGGTCTACATAAACTGAAAATCTGATTTTCAAAAAAATCACTTTTTGCTTGCCATTTTTCGCGATACGAAAGCCGCGTCCCCCTTAAAGTAGCAAAAAAAGGTGCTGCACGTTGCTTATCTACTTACAGTAGAACCCCGCTGATACGTTTTTGAAGGGACCGTAGGAAATAAACGTAAGAGATGGGAAACGTAAGAGCCGAAAAACAGGAAAAACGGCAAAATATTTAGTGGTACAGAATTTTATTTCAATTCTTACGAGCAGCACGAAAATTGGCGCGCTCAGCCGCGATCTAGTCGATGGATAGAAACGCGGAGCTTAGGACGGCCTCATCCATAGAAATGTAATCAACGTATGTGATTTTTTTAACACCAACAGCTGTAGGTATGAAAGAACTAAGCACACGCAATCACGACCGGCGCGGCGAGTCCGACCGCGAACCGCACGCACGACCATTCGAGCTCCAACCAGCTCGAACTCCTCCCGTTCTCCGACAAATAACGATGATGATGAGTCTACGCCAACGCGATGGCAGAAGTGAATGCCAATCTCGAAGGCCTTGCTTTCGCAAGCGATTACGTCATACACGCCATGTTTGTGCAATACAAATCTCAAAGGCTATGCTTTTGTCAATAGTAAATGCCAATCTCGAAGGCCTTGCTTTCGCTAGCAGTTACGTCATAGACGCCATCTTTGCAATTTGAATCTCGAAGGCCATGCTTTTGTTTGCATCAATTGAAAGATTCTGCTGCTTGCGCCTCTCATGCGGCTAATATTACTGTCAAACGAGGCCAAGCTGCGTGAAAATGCACCATGGCCGCTCTCTTTGGTAGTCACTCGGTCGGCTCCGAGCACACTTCGCGACGTATCATACGGGAACGGTCCGACAGTTACGACGTAACAGCGGGGTTCCCAATACATTGTATCCTATGGGAGCTATGCCGGGACCGGCGAAAAACGACAAAACAGCCGGGAAAACGCAGCAGTGAGGAACGTAACAGCGGGTTTCACATTTTGTTATTGACAGGGTTTTCACCACACATACGAAACGAACTTTCAGCTTTAGAAACTCAAAGTACCTTCATTGCCTCCTCAGTTTGGTACTTGGCTTCTTCCAGCGGCAGCTCCTGGCAAGAAGCGTGCCCTGGAATGCAAGACGACGAAGCTTTCACTTCAGGTTGCAATGCATCGTCTCCACAAGACTGCATGGCATCTGAGGACTGCAGCACGACGGTGGGCAGCTCGACTGTGTCGGGAGTTTGTAGCAGCTCAGACATCTCTGGAAGCGCTTTCCGGAGGACCTCCAAGTCTTCGGAAGACAGGGGGGGCAGATTGTCATCAAATGACCTGGGATTCCGAGTCTGCATAGAGGGAAGAAAGAGGAGAGACCAAGTCAAAATCTGGGCGATTACGGACGTTGCTGCATGGTGAAAGGCACACAATTAAGGCGAAATCCTTACACGTTTCATAGAGTCAAAAAATTTTCAAGATTTGTCGAAACACGAGGGGACATCAAGAGACGGTGGCGTCAATACAAACGATGCAAAAAAAAAAAAGCAATAAAAGTCGGTCAAAAGTTACGCGATACTCAGGTGCATGCATGTGTACCAACCGGGGTACCGAAAGTCCCATGACCTCAATGTAACTCGACGCCATTACGACGTCGCAGATTGCCAAAGCTTATGACGTCACATGACGACACCATCAAACATCATCATCGTTTGGTCAAATGCAGGATCCCGTAGGCAGTGCAAAACTGCGTTAGGTGCATAAAGCCTCCACAGGAGGGCAGGGGGGTCAATACATGCGGCTGTAACTTAGCAACGTTGCTTGTTGGGCGAGTTGGAACGAGTCAGTCATAACGTAGTTCAGCGCAAAAAACAGGCAACAGACGACACAGATGCGCTGTGTCCTTGTCCCCTCGCTCGTCTGTTGCCTGTTTTTTGCACTGAACTACATTATGACATGCGGATGAGAAGAAAAGGCTTATACAGACAAACCTGGACATAACGAAATTGACAAATTCCCGAAAAAGTTCGTTACAAACAGGTTTTCGTTATATCCAGTTTCAGCACAAAAATTCGGAAAAGAAACTCCCAAATTAAACACAAGAAGAATTGAAGGCAGAGCTCACCCGAAACATTTATTTAGCAGCAAAAGACTGCGTTATTTTGCTCTATTGTTTGGTTGCGAGGGATGGCAACACCGAACGTTCGTAGGACATGAATACAATGCTGCACCGCCATTGCGTTGGCTCCGGCAACGCGATGGCACGTCGCCGGAGCCAATCTCGGAGGACATGGTCTTGCGAACTCGCGGCGCAGTGCAAGACGGTGAAGCGTGCGATGACAGTGATGAGTCGAACTCTGAAGATCCGTCGTCACCGTGGTTGCGGACAGTTTCCACCAGCGCACAGTCTGACATCTCGGCAGTGACGACACAGTTGTCGGCATTAAAAGAAAAAAAAAAAAAATCGCAGAAACTGCACGTCATCAGGGGCAGCTCAATGTGTGCGCAGTGAAACCACGCACGCATGCACGGTGTCAAAAATGAAAGCAAAATCCATATGCGGCGTGATCTCAAAGCGTAACGACATGGAGCAAGGATTTTTTTAGTGGCATCACCTGGTGTCACGTTAACAAAGTGCTGTTCAGAGACTACTGTAACAACCAAAAAGTGGCGCTGCCAACACAAAAGCAGATTTTCTTTTCTTTTTCTTTTTTTTTAAAGAAAGCCTGGCACGGTCAGCGTGGTGGAACCCGCGAGCAGCTGGATGACGTTTGAAGGAAGGGAGGAGGAGGGGGGCACACGCGCTCACGGCGGCAAGAAAGCTGGCTTAAGGAGCGCAGGCCTCGCCTGCCCGCCTCGTGCACACCCGCACGAACAAACGAGTGCTCGCTCTCGCCTCACAGTTGCCGGGGCTCAAGCGCGCCGCCGCCACTTCGCACTCTCGTCGGCGGGGCAACCACAGAAGATGCATGCGGCTCCTGCTCGTGCTAAAATGACAAAATTTGGGACAAGATCCCTATGTTGTCAGTGGCGAAAATTGGTTATATCAAGGGTGCTTCCTGCTGCCACTATGTTACATAGAGGTCACAAATACATGTGCTTCTATGGAATAACGGCGGGGAATAGAAAAACTTCGTAATATTGAGGAATTTGTTGCATGGAGGTTCATTATAGGCAGGCTTAAAGGGACACTAAAGGCAAATATTAAGTCGACGTTGATGGTTGAAATAGCGGTCCAGAAACCTCGTAGTGCTGCTTTTGTGCCAATGAAGTGCTTATTTTGAAATAAAATCACGTTTTTAGTGGTCTGCATCGCGTTAGCGCGCTTCAAATCTCCCGCCTGAAAATACGACTCTCATACGTCACTGCTGCCGTGCCCAACGTTTCCCGCTTTTACTGCGCGGCCGCCGACACTAGTAGCAGCCGAGCGGAAGTAGCGGGACCCACAGTAGCAACAATGGCGCTGCGGCAAAGACTTGCTCGGATGGGCACATTCAAAGCCGTCACCAAGTTGCGGTTGGTCTCGTAATCCTCAGTACGAAAGTGCAGCGAGCACACACGCAGAGGTTTTGACTGCTTAGCACACTAGCGCAATGGCATGACACTAAGCCACTTCGAGCGTAAGGGTTCATTCCGCGGCACCCAGTGAAAGGACACACCGGTTTCCTTGCTGCAGCACTGGCGTTGTGCACCATTCGGGCATCCGGCAATATCACACGCATGCGGCATTTTGTCGAACTTTCTGTCAGAGCGACTTTCACGAGCGCGCAAAACACGCACGACAGTACGCGATCCCGAAACTACCACTGAGACGGGCGAGGCACAGTTCGGCGTAAACGGAACCTTTGAACCACGCGCGCCGTTCCCCATGGCAACGCCACGGAGGTTTTGTTTTCCATGAATCAAGCGGAAACGAACAAACAGCATTTTATTACGTCTTTTGATGCTCGGAATGTTCTTTTTTTACTGCTGCTAGTTTGATTACTAGTGATTTATTGTAGGCCGACTTCCCTACGTCATCGGGATCACTTCGAAAATGTCCCACTCGTGGCGCTCATCATGTGATACATTTAGCTTAATTTCTCGGTAAGTAGGGCACTGCTGTTGATAATATTGCCGTTTTAGAAGTTGTCATACATTGGGCTTTCACTCTGACATAAATTGTTATTTGCCTTTAGTGTCCCTTTAACTGTGAAAGAATTCTTCACCTCCTTATGTGCACAGCCATTGCCAACAAAAGAAATAAATGAGATGTCGCAGTCAATGTTGCCTAAATCACCCACAACAAGGTCTTTTCTCTCTTTTTATCAAAGCAAAGAAAAATATTCCATTTCTGCAGCATGACCGCGAGCAGCAAGGGTTAGTGAGCATCCTAAACCAAAAGATGCATGGAGTACGCTTGCACTGCAGGGATGGGTCTTACCGCAAATGGCGGAGGCAAGTCATCCATGCCGGGAAAGAGTGCGTGGAGGAAGTGCTTGGAGAACTGGCTGTTGAAGTCCTTCCGGGCCTGCACTTCGAGGTGGTGAAGTTGCTGGCACTGTGATGACAGCATGCCTGCCCACTGCACGAGGTGTTAGATATTAAAAAAGAGTGACGATCAACCGATGGCGGGCAGCAAGCTTTTCTTGCCACTACCACTTTAAGCTGGTTAATGATAACGTGCGTTCCATAGGAAAGGCCCACCCACCTGCAAGAAGTTGTGGGAAAAGTGACGTCGCCGGATTACTTCGGTGACAGCACGGAGGTAGGTGTGTGGCGCCATGTGGACCTGACGGCAAATCTCGAGCTGCCTGCGCATCTGCCTGATGGCCGCTATGGTGAACATCATGCGCACCTGTGCCTCCGAGATTATCTTCTGTATGTAAATTATCCACCTGCATCAGAACACAAGGGTTCCTTGAAGAAAGGACCAGCTCTCCACTGTGCAAATACAGTAGGATCTCGGTAAACGGAAATGCAAATACCAGGGGTGTGAGAATAGCAAAGTTTAGAACCAAATCGAATAGGAATCCAATGGCAATGGCCCCGAATCGAATATGAATACGAATCAAATACTATTCAAATAGTTATCGAATAGTAAGGCAGCCCTTTCAAAGCAGCCCTAGAATGGTAATGTAACTATTTTGAAAACAGCACAACATCTTATTTGAAACAAATAGGCACAAGATTTAAGAAAGGAACACTGTGATTGCTTTTAAGCTACAAAAAATAATTCCACAATTATGTTAGTTGAAGCAAGCTCATATACAGCAGCAACTAGAGCCTTATCAATATTATTTTAACTGCAGATAGAAATACAGCATTGAATACAGTATTCAAGGTGGCACTTTGTCAACAGCTTTTAGATAAAACTGATGTGCAAACATTAAACAATATTCATGAGTCAACATCATCATGAATGCCATGATGACATGATTGAAGATAGTGGATTGATGCCTCTGTTGCTTCGGCAACACTGGAGTTTTGGGCAAAAATGCCTTCATCCTGTGGTCAACTTAGTGTCGATAATCCCGTAAAGCCTTTGGGCAGCATGCATTTTGTTAATTCAATTATTAAAACAAGAAACGTTACGCCTCTCTGTTCCAACCTTTTGTTCCTTTGAGGTTTTTTTCATCGGTCCTCATTTTCAGAAAAATATTAGGTATTTCCGATATGCACAATTCGATTTGAGTGCCGAATCGAATAGAACACCATTTAATCCGACATTCGAAATTTTCTAATCACACAACCCTAGCAAATACTGATCGAATGAAAGAACAGACTCTTAGTTGATTGGTTTTGTACTTGAGTTATGAAAAAAAAAGAAGACTTAATCAGAACCAACATTACTGCAATTATGTAAACAGAAGCAAGCTCTCATGGACACATAAGGCAGCCACAGCAGTGCTCCCTGCTGCAGGGCCAATTATCAAATTTTTCAGGGTACGATTAGTTAATAACAACAGAAATAAAGGCTGCTGAAATACGAGATGTCACACAGACAATCAAATTCTCAAGCTCTGGCACGAAAATTCGAAGAATGAAACTTCAACCTTTCAACTGCAAGTCCACAATGGAAAATTGAAGTCGGTAAAGTTCTCAAGAGTACCAATTTTACCAGTATTAAAGGGGTACTGATACAAAATTCGCGGCCAAGATAGCCTGCGGGATCGATTCCCGTGAACATGCGTATATCCATCTGCAAAATATCAACAGCAAATATAGCTTGGAAGGTATTTTAAATAAATTTTTGAAGTTTGTGTGAGCGATCGACACCCTCACGCTACTGACACCCTCAAAGGTGACCCCCTTATTTCCCTCATGTGACCACGCTGCAACAAGTTATGACACCATAGCCGCCATCTTTCTACCGCGTTCGCTCCAGCAGCCTACTTCTCGGCGGCTGCTCGCCAAATCGCGCAGAAGTGTGTCACAGGCCTGAGTGTTGACATGATCGAGCGCTGCACCCACTAGGTGGTGATACAGTCGATCCCGGATATATCGAACTCAAAGGGGACCGCGAAATAGTTCGATATATCGATAATTCGAAATACGAAATATGCGTATGTAAGGCTTTAATTAAAGCACTGCAGGCCTCGACACAGTTTTCTGAAATCTTAAAAAGCGCGAACATGACGATTCGTTCACATATGCTAAAGAACAAGGCGAGAACTTCTTTTGCAAGTTAGCGCACTTTATTTCGCATGAAAAAAGTCCGTCAACTTGTCTTGCTTCTTGCGCGCCGTGAATTCATCAAGTCATCGTCAATATTACTGAAGCTTTCCAAATAAGTAAATTCAGCGCCTTCCACCACAACAGCGGTGATTGACGCTGAACGCTGATGCGAGCTCTGTAGCGCGGTAAAGGGTTTAGCGGTGGCAACAGCGACTGGCATCTTCAAACCGCACGGGTCCATTTCCGCAGCACCGGCAACGTCAGCTATGATCTCGGCATCGATGCAGTAAGAAACAGCTACGTCGTTATCTGCACCGATGAAGTCACTCACCGTGCTCCCGTCTGATACGGCGCCTGGAAACGCTTAGTTGCAAAATTCACCGACGCGCCGTATGCCGTATTCGGCGGTCATGACGCGCCCGAAGTCGTCACCTGGCACCAAGGCCCGTAAGGAAACAGTGCGCGACGGTGCTTTACTTGACGTCGTTCCAAGCACCCGTCATCATTTTTATCGCTACGAGCGGGACAATGCTTAGTTCGACTCCCGAATGACGATTTATCAAGAACAAAGCGCGAAGTACACATTCTGCAAGAGAGAACGCTGCACGAAGAAACATTTCTCCACCGTCGACATGTTGGCGATACCGATGGCACTTGTGGCTTTGCAGACGGCAGCCGCTACTTTGGCGAGAAATGCGAAAAAAAGCGTAGCCTCTGAGATTAGCATTTTAAAACCGAAAACACTAAAAATACGTCACGAGGTTGCGGATCTCGAAGGCCATGCTTTGCGGGCCCGCATGCCATCGTGCGCGAAGAGACAAGGAAGGGAATGCAAACGTTACAACAAGGCTGCCAAGTCACTTCGAATTCTCATTTTGGTGCCCTCGGCAATCAGCCTCTTTGAAAAACACTAGCCCATGCGTTAAAACCTGCGGACCGCGTGTCAAATATACCGGTGAACTGACAAGCGCTGCGCAACGAACTAGAGCAACGCAATTTCGTCACCTGCGCGCGACGAGGAATTGGAACTTACAAGAACGCGGCCGAAAAATGATCAATAGTTGTTAGGAAAAATGCACTTTCTGGGCTTCGGCGTGGGGCAGCGTTCGATATAGCGGATGTTTCGCTGTGCGGGAGTTCGATATACGTGCACACCAACCCCATACTTTTGCATGGGAAATTCAAGGGGATTTCTCAACTGTTCGATATAGCCAATATAATTTGATATATCAGAGTTTGATATATCCGGGATCGACTGTAGTTGCACCCAGAGGCTTGTCTTTTTGAAACCGAAACAGGTCGGTAATGAGGAGCCCGTAATTAATTATCTGTCGCGCGCTGCACCAAATGATGTGACGTGCTATGACTAACAGGCCCCCAGCAACGCATTGCAGCAAAAAAAAAAACGCGAGGACAAAATTTTTGTGTCAGTACCCCTTTAAAGGGGCCATGACACGGTCGTCCACCAAATTGCGGTTTTCAGAGAAATATAGAAGTAGAGGGTCTTTGTGCCTATACATGTACAGTCAACTGCCGATTTTTCGGACACCCTAGGGACCGCGAAATCGTCCGAAAAATCGGGCAGTCCGAAAAAACGAATTCATGCGCGTTTATTCCGCTCAAGCGGTCAAATCGCCAAAGCCACGTCTGAAATAGCTTTATTGCCTCCCAGTACGATTATCAGGCATTTTGGTGCGCACCCAGGCTCTCGCAAATACATTCGGTACCTGCCGCGAACCCCGCTTAACCACGTGCCAACTGCCACTTGCAAGAATGCATCTCGTGATGAGCGCCGCTGATACCAGCAAAGCGCGGGATAGATTATGGCTCTCTCACATGGAGCGTTTGGAAACGATGACGCAGAAAACAGACTGTGCCGAAAGAGCGGACGACTCGTCCGGCTTTCGCCGATGCGTGTGCGCATGTAAACGATGCAAACACACATCACCGAATCTCCGCCGATATGCAGCATTTGCTGCCGTGTGAAGCCGATCGTTTCTAGTTGTGTGCAGCACATCGACAACTAAGCTGACGCTGTCACTGTACTGTTGCTGTATCGTACACACGCATTTATCATGAAAGGGTTCGTAATGCGCACTTTGTTCCTGACCGCACACAGGTGCAGCAATGGCGAGCTGGTTTCGTCCGTGAAGGCAACGCGTTTGTGCTATTTATGCGGCGCACTTAGCGGTCTTGCACAAAGAGGCCGCAAGAATGGTGGCGCGTTGGGGTTCCAGCCTGCAACTGCACTCGGCCACATGCACTACCGAGCAGTTAACTGAAGATTCTTATCGTAAGGGTTGTCGGCGATTAAGCCATACTGGCACGTTTGCCAGCTGCCGCCATCACGCCTCCGCGCATTTCCGCTGCTTATCACATCGCTGCATGGCGCCGTGATAGCGGCCCCTTTGAATTTCTGGTCTGCTTCACCCCATAACACTTCGGCATTGCAGCAAAGCTGACTTTCAAACTCTGCTACTGTCGCAAACAGACTTGCGAAAGCGCTGGTTCGAACCTACGAGATGATAGACGCGGCAGAGGTGGGGGGCTTCAAATAATGCCTTTCGGACCTGCAATTTGGGCAGAAAGTCCGAAAAATCGAACGCGGAAGAGTTTCAGTGTCCGAAATTTCGGACGTTCTAATACATTGACTTCTATTGGGCTGGTGACGGTGCCGCGAAAGCGTCCGAATTTTCGAGCATGACCGGAAAATCGGGCGTCCGAAAAATCGGCAGTTGACTGTATGAAAAATGGACTGTAAAAACATTTCATTGCAAAATGAGCCCTAGAAGTCGCCGGTTATAAACCCCGCCCACCGCCGGCCATCGCCATTTTGCCAGGGCGTGGTGACGTATGTGCTTCATGGAGTGGAGCCGTCATCTTCTACCTAAGTTTCAGCTATTGCAAACCATTCAATTTTCAATGCTGAACTGAAGAAAGCTCTAATAGCTCCATTGCACGCGCAGCTGACCTCGAAACAATATCGTTGGCCGGAATACAGACTCTTGCATAACGAGCAGCTTGTTACATCACGGCTCGCGAGTGCACCACTGTTGTCAGACTCTCGGGCAGCTCATGTTATGAAAATTATGAGCGAAAATTGGGTGTCATGGCCCCTTTAGGTCGATTCAATGTTTCACATTAGGTGCCCCCTTTTGGCCCTTACCGCAGCCGTTTCTTGAGGTTGACGCAGAGTTCATTCTTCGCCGTGACGCAGCGACGCCGAATGTCGCGCAGGTTCTCGTGGTGCTGCAGCATGATTCTGAGCTGCTTTATGTGACTCTCGCTCAGGTCAGGCAGGACGCTGGGATCCTTGGAGCGGGAGAAGCTCGACCGGTTGTGCTGAAACGCCTGCACAGTGGTCAAGGAAGGACAGAAATGTTGTCGAGGTTAGCGTGCCGGTCATATGACATCCAACGAAGAGCAAAAATGGAGACTTCAAAATAATCTGTAAAAATAACAGATTCCCTGGGAGAGATTCGCAGCAAATTTTTTACCGTACAACACCCACAAAAGTTCACAGACCAGCAGCAGCCCATTGTTACATACAACGTATTTACCAGTATTATCGTAAGTAGGTTAGACTGTATCTGAACAATCACAGCTGCCAAGGTTCTCTCAGTATATTTTTTGTTCAGTGTGAAAATAAGCAAGAAAGGACCTCCAGGTGCAATAATTATGGCTTCATATTTATAGTGTTGAACAGACTGACATTTAACTTAATTTATTTCTCCTTAAAGGGGTACTCCGACACGAAAATTTTTAGTTTTCGTTTTTGCGTCACATGAGAGGCCAAGCCCTCAAGAACCTGGGAAAGGTAGTGCTATAAGCGCGAGTGCACCCTAAAAAAGTAATTACAGTATGTTTTTAAAAGCTAGTTTTGGTTCCTACTGTAACCTGACGTCACAACACAGTATGAGCTTCTCGTCACATGCTCACACAATATATAGTGATGTTTCCACAGCCGCTCAGCACCGTGGATTTTAATGTTTTGGCAACACACAAGCGGCCACCTTAGAAGTTTTGGTACCCGTCGTCATCACAACTAGCCAGACTGCTGCGTGAAGTCACCAGAATTAGTACTGTAGCCTGACATCAAGCTAATGTCGATGTCGGCAGGTGCGCCATGCAAAAATTGACTTTAATATAGAGCTGTGCGAATAGCAAAATTTTGGGTGCGAAGCAAATTCGAATAATTCAGTGCGAAGATTCAGTGCGAATCGAATCGAATAATTTTCAAATAATTTTCGAATATTTCTCAAACATTTCTCGAACACTTCGAAGTGAAATTACAGACAAAAGTTGCAGAAAATCCCTAAGTATGTTCTCATGAGATAGCAACATGAGTGTTTCTTTTTGCTAGGTTGATGAAGTGCTGGCACAGGGTGGTGTTTCATAGTTGTCTTATCAAGAATGAGGCAATGTAGAGGCCGAATTGTATTTATGTACACGATTTGGTGCAACCAATGTGTTGCCGACAACACTTTACACGTGATAGGCAAAGGTGCCATTTCCTCAGCCTCTCCTCCTCTTTCAACTTATGTGGAAGCCCAACTGATGTGGCGGACAAGGGTGTGCTCCCTTCAAGCCCGGGGTTCCAAATCTGCCTTGTAGACGTTGATATACAAGAACATCTGAAATATTGGATGCTAAAAAGCTTTGGCGTCCGATTTTTCGGACTTCCTGCCCAAATTTCAGGTCCAAAACAGCATTAATTGAGCCCCCACCTCTGCCACATCTTTCATCTCCATGTTGGAAACAGCGTTTTCTTGAGTAAATACATTTGCGACCGTATTGGAGCTTGAAAGGCAGCTTTGCCGCAATACTGGGGTGTGATGAGGTGAAGCATATTGAAAAATCTAGGGACAACTTCCAATCTGACGTTGACTGTCTCTTTACCAAGTTCGACCATAATGGAGCTTGAAAGGTAGCTTTGCCGCAATACGGGGGTGTGATGACGTGAAGCATATTGAAAATCTAGGGACCATTTCCAATCGGACGTTGACTGTGTCTTGGCTAAGTTCGACCGTAACGGAGCTTGAAAGGCAGCTTTGCCGCAATACGAGAGCGTAATGAGGTGAAGCTTATTGAAAATCTGAAGGGCTCACTTTCAATCGGACGTTGACTGTATTTGTCTTTGGGAAGTTAGAATAGTTCGAATAGTAAAATTCTAGTGCGAATCGAATCGAATAGCAAACACTATTCGAAAAATATTCGAAATTTCGAATATTCGCACACCCCTACTTTAATATCAAAATAAAATATCTCATCAGCATTTGCTGAGCTGTATGCTTGCTCAGAGCCATCTCTGCATACAGAAGATTTGTATGGCAGAGTAAACTCTCCTTCGAAAAATGGTGTCAGTACTCTTTCAGGACCCGAAAGGCATTAGACAAAGGAGGTTCGTTCAAAGTGGTTATCATTCAAGTGCTTCAGTAAAATATGCACACAAAAAAGTACAAAGTAAAAAAAAAGATATCAGGAAACATCAGACTTGCAAGTGATTGATGTCAGGTTCATTACTGTGAAATTAAAATTATACGGTAGCAAGTGAAAAGGCAGAGAAAATAGCGCTGGCAGTGCACAGCAGACAATTTGTGGTTCAACGCCCAGTATAACAAGTGATACAAGGTTTGGGCTCTCAAAGTTAGGCGAAACACCACCAGGTGTAAGAAAGAAGCAAAACTGGTATACAAAGGAATCCAAGCAAGGCGCAATGCTCTGGGTGTGCAAAGGTCCTCTGCATTGCCCACAAATGCAAAATCTGAAAACTACCCTAAGAACACGTGGAGTATGTGCGCCAAGGGCAATGCTATTTCTTTACACACGTCAACACTTCCATGTTGACAACCCAATGAAACCAACAGACATTGAAGCTGAGGAAGGTATGGGGAGAGCACTGGACGCATTATCCGAAGGTTGTAGGTTCGGTCCCTACCTGCGACAATTTGATTTTCCATCCACTTCAATTCCTGTCCATTTATGTCATACTATACTACAGTTCAAGCATACAGGTAATGCCCCCTAAACCTCCTGGAGAAGCAGCAGTGTCTGTTCATTTCATTAGACTGTGTCTAACAACAGAAACAAGTCCTCAATCAAGCCCTCCTTTTTTGTACTTTGATGTTCAGTTGCAAATGACTCAAACACTGCCTATTGGATCCCGCTTCCTCTTGTGCTGCTTAACGGAGGAGAGCGGGACTTCACAAACCTGCAGGTAATCCTGCTGGTTCTGCACCAGTTTGCGAGCCCTGTCCATTAGCTCATCGAGGTTCGTCAGCCACTCCTCGACACCACGAATCTGCAGCATGTCCTGGTTGTCCACCAGTTCCATCACCTTCTGCACCTCCGTGCGGCACCTCTCCTTGCCTTCTGCAACGAGCTGGGTGCGCGCGCGTTTTCCGGATTTAGTCCAAACAATGATGCAGCTGTACCGATGGCTAGTGCAATAGGAATGATTTAACTTGGGGGATCTATGCACTGCTAATCTTTATACACTCAAACTTCGATATAACAAACACAGATATAACGAATTATCGGTTATAAGGAAGTAAATGAAGAATAGTCTTGTCACAAATACAGTGTCACAAATAAACGTTTATAATGAATTTTCGGATATAACGAAGTTATTTTCGTGGCAGATGTGACTGTTGCAATGAGGTTTGAGTGTAGTTATTTTCAGAAAGACTGTATGACTTTTGAAGTCGTACTGCTGGGCAAACATCATCAGAGCACCAAGAGAACATATGTTGAAAATTTAATCAAAATTGGCAGAAACAGAAAAATCGTCGAATTTCTCCTCAAAAGCCACACCCACCTGCTTCAGGCATGCCTTGCATTGAATGGCCATCTCCTTCAAACTGCTTTTGCTGTCCTGCAGCAACAAAACAAAGAAGCACAGATCTTGTCTTCGTTAGAAGAACAGCAAGAGAAACCAGCTACAACAGCTGTCATTTTCAGTAGCAAGGGATGTCAATACCAGATGTGGCAGCTTACTAAAGTGAAGCAATGAATCGGTTTAGATTGATAAACTGTACTCTGAGAACTCGAGTATGCGCTCTACGAGGCGGACCTCCCCGTTACCGGAATGCTGTTGAACGCCGATATCGTTGAGATGGCCGTGAACGACGCAGATGACCATGCAGATGAGGAAGAGCCTCGAGAAGTGCCTACCATGACAGAAACACGTAACGTGCTGCGCTTGCTCCGCAACAAGGTCGAATGTAGCGGTGGCGACCAACAACTCATGCGATGTGTTGAGCAACTGGAGAACGCCTTTCTCGAACGCGAACAAGAAACAGGCGAGCATCACGCAGTTTTTTGGTCCTCTGTAATAAATTTTTCTTCCCTCCGAATTCTTGTGCCTTTACTACGGTAGCTGTCTCGTGCAGTGGAGCTTTTCCTGGCAGCACTGGCTTTTCTTTTACAGTGACCTGGGCAAACATTTTCGGCGTTTTGCTTAACTCGAAATACCGCTTATCTCGAAATTTTCCCCGGATTTGACGACTTTGTGTTAACGAGGGATTACTGTAAATAGAGTGTCCCCAAGGTTTCATTTCATAAGCATCTCTCCGCCTTCTAGGCTACTGCAGAACTAATATACAAGGAGGCTGTCAAGCATACAAATTGACAAGTCAGGACCGACACCTAGTTTGCCAACAGCAGCTGCTAGCCACCAGACCAGCTCTTTCTCACCTTCGAGTTGATCCAGTCTAGCAGCATCATGCCCTTCTGTTCGTCGTGTTGCTCGGCCGACAGCAGGGCAGGAAGAACTGGAATTTTTCCTAGCAGCACAATGTCTTCTTCCAAACTGCACAGCAATGAAATCCAAAGGGCAACAAGCATGGTTAGGCCACGATATCAGTAACTTCAATATAACCTAATTATTGGTGTAACAAATTATTTAACTTTGTTATTTCGTGTCCATAACATGTATTTCTAACCTCCACGTAATGGACTTCATCAGTATTGCATGAAACCATAAACGTGGCCATTGGCTCAAAGGTTAAACACAATTACAGGTCAATGCAAATATTCGAACAAATATAAAAGTATTCGAATTCATTTCGACCAGACTTTAACGTTCCCATAATTTAGAAGTATTAGAAGCAAACAGACTTATTCTTCCACATGTAACCCTCATGATAAGATTGCAGCGCAGGGCAGCTATGCCGCAAAACCACCTTCTCAGGGGAAATTTGCACTTGTGGGGGTGC